>NW_027118456.1:2100000-2357042 GCF_036417845.1 Apteryx mantelli | reverse complement strand
GCAAAAAACCGCTCGCTCGTCCGGCTTTGCTCTTTGTCAGCATTTGCTATTGTCGGTTCCGCCTCTGTAACAAAGACAGAAAATTGCATTTCGCTTCCAACAAAACACTTCGATTTACACGCGTTCTTTTTCTCTTTCCCGTGGTTTTTTTTTTTTTCTTTCCCCCCTTTCTTTCTTTTTCCTTCTTTCCCTCAAAGGAAAGGTCTTAATACACCGCTTTGCATCGTACGTTACGGGGTAAGCCGTTTGGAAACGCTACAGGGCCGACGCCGCGCCGCAACCCTGCTCCGGGGCCCGCCTGCCCCCCCGCTCCGCTCCGCCGCGCCGCCTCCGCAGGGGCGAGCGCGTGCCCCGGCCCGCGCTGCCAACGAACTGGCGCCCTAAACGCCGCGCACGCAAAACGCAAAGTCACACCCGCGCTCCCGGCGCGGCGCCGGGTCCCAGCCCGCCCCCCCACTCGCCCCGCACCGCCGCCTCCACGCAGCGACGGCCGCAGCGGGCAGGATGCAGCCCGACGCCCCCCGAACCTATGCGTTCGCCTCACCCGGGGGCCCCACATCCTTCACTCCACGCCACCTCCGCACTCACCCGCCGCCGCCGCCGAGCGAAAACGCCCTCCCTGCTCGCCGCCATCTTGCTTCCCCGCCGCCGCGCATGCGCCGCTCGCCAACGGACTGCGGCGGCAGTGACGCTTGAGCACCGCGCACGTGCCGGCTCGGACAGCGCGGGGGGGGGGGGAGCGAGGGGAGCGGGAGGGGCGGGGGGGAGCGAGGGGAGCGGGAGGGGAGCAGAGGGAGCCCGAGGGGCGGGGGGGAGCGAGGGGAGCCCGAGGGGCGGGGCGGAGTGCGAGGGGAGCGCGAGAGGCGGGGGGGGAGCGTGAGGGGAGCAGGGGGGCCCGAGGAGCGGGGGGGAGCACGAGGGGAGCCCGAGAAGCGGGGGGGGAGCGCGGGGGCGGGGGGGAGCGCGAGGGGACCAGGGGGAGCGCGAGGGGCGGGGCGGAGCGCGAGGGGAGCAAGGGGAGCCCGAGAGAAGCCTGAGAAGCAGGGGGGAGCCCGAGAAGCGGGGGGGAGCGCGAGGGGAGCAGGGGGAGTGCGAGGGGCGGGGCAGAGCGCGAGGGGAGCAAGGGGAGCCCGAGGAGCGGGGGGGAGCGTGAGAAGAGCCTGAGAAGCAGGGGGGAGCCCGAGAAGCGGGGGGGAGCGCGAGGGGAGCCCGAGAAGCGGGGGGGAGCGCGAGGGGAGCAGGGGGAGCCCGAGGGGCGGGGCGGAGCGCGAGGGGAGCAGGGGGAGCGCGAGGGGAGCAGGGGGAGCGCGAGGGGAGCAGGGGGAGCGCGAGGGGAGCCCGAGAAGCGGGGGGGAGCGCGAGGGGAGCAGGGGGAGCCCGAGGAGCGGGGGGGGAGCGCGAGGGGCGGGTGGAGCGGGGAATCCCGAGGGGCGGGGGGGAGCCGGGGAGCCCGAGGGGCGGGGGGGAGCACGAAGGGAGGCGAGACCCGCAATGGCATGCTCGCGCCGCGGCGCTGCAGCCGGGCGGCTCACGCGTGCGAACCGCAGCCCGCCGCGGCAGCCCGGGACTCCCAGCGAGCGCCCCGAGGCTGCCCGAGCCCGTGGCCGCTCCAAGAGCACCGGGAAGGGGCGACGAGCACGCTCCATTCGCTTACCCGTTACCGAAACGGCGGAGAGCAGCAGCAAACATGGCGACCGGCACTGAGCATGTGCGCGCCGGCTGTCTGCGCATGCGCGCCCCCCCCACCGGGTGCAGTACCGCTTTTTGGACACAGGGTGGCAGCAGTGAGCGCGGCGGAACGCTGTGCGCGTGCGCGCCCCCCCCACCGGGTGCAGTACCGCTTTTTGGACACAGGGTGGCAGCAGTGAGCACGGCGGAACCCAGTGCGCACACGAGCCCCCCCACAGGGTGCAGTACCGATTTTTGGACACAGGGTGGCAGCAGTGAGCGCGGCGGAACGCTGTGCGCACGCGCGCCCCCCCCACAGGGTGCAGTACCGATTTTTGGACACAGGGTGGCAGCAGTGAGCACGGCGGAACCCAGTGCGCATGCGCGCCCCCCTTTATCGTGCCGTACCGCTTTTTGGACGCCCCGAGGGCAGCAGGGCGCGCGGCCGGCCGCCGTGCGCCTGCGCGCCCCCCTTTCCGTGCCGTACTGCTTTTTTGACGCCCCGAGGGCAGCAGGGCGCGCGGCCGCCCCCGGCACGCGCACACCGCTGCAGAGCCCCCCCGCCCGCCCTTTGCAGACATTTCACCACCCTCGCCTCGGCTCATCTGCCCTTATTTACAGCGCCTGCTGCGAGGCGCAGCGTCGCCGCGTGTCGTGCTCGAGCCGCTGCTCCTAGAGGCTTCAGTAACAGCGCTTTCCTTTGAACATCGTTGCAAAATACTCCACAGACAAAAAAGAGTCAGAGGCTGCACTTAAAAAAACAAAACAAAAACAAAAAAACCACCCACCTACTTAACGGGACAATTTGCAAGCGTTCCAAGAAGCAGCCGTTCTTCTTTAGAACTTTCGACCTCTCGCCTTTACTGATCGTTAAACAAAATAAACAGCCCAAAGCAAGCCGCGCTATTTGCTTGACAGACTGCTCGGTTTTTATTATTAAACGGTACGAGATGCTGGCACGCGGCATGTCTTATTCGGATTCTTGGGCCGACGTTCCTTCGGCCGCACGCACGCGGTCAAATGCGTCTTTTTCACGTCCCGCCGTCAGGGCCTCCCCAGCAATTCCCGCAGCGACTGCCCCCTCGGGACAAACAGCTCGAGGACACGCACGGTCTTGCTAAAAGAACGGGGGGGGGGGGGGGGGGGAACAAACGCGTGCGCTGAGCGCGGCACTCGCAGACCCGATCTTCGGGTCCAAAAGAAAACTCTCTAAAGCGGACCAGGCGGGCCAAAGAGGTCCCTTCTTTGCGCCACGCTTCTTTCCTCGCACAGACGTCGGCCGCCTCTGCCCGCTCTCACGGTATCCCCTACCGGCAAGGACACGGCGAAACGTTTCGGAAACGACGGCGTTTCCCAGAAGCGTTTCCGCCGCCTTGGGAAAACGGCCGAAGGAGAGGCTCACGCGGGGCGCGTAGCTAGAAAGAACGCTCCGCACAAAGGCCTAAAATGACCAGCCCGGAGCAGGGATCCCGGGCTCTCCGGGAGCGCAGGAGTTCTCACGTCCTTACTGAGCAGAGACCGCTGCCCGTGAAACACGAGACGCCGCAGCGACGCCGATCGTTGGAGGGAAGCCTGCAATAAGAGCGAAAGAAAAGCAGACGTTGAGGACAAAGACCAAGTTACGAGCCCCTCGCGATTCAGACACGCTTCTAGATTTACCGCCTATTTCAAGGCGCGCCTTCGGCAATTCCGTCCAATTGATTTTCCCCGAAGCCCGAGACGCGGACGAAACGCCTCTCAAAGGAAGGTACGGCATAACCGCTCTGGCCTATAAACTACCGGTTTCGACGCAGGAAAAGCACAGGGAAAGCACTAGCGTTCCCCCCAAGAAACCACGTCCAAGCAGACCGATGAAGTAGGCCCCAAGTCTGAAAGCGGACCTAAAGGAGCCCGTTTGGCGGTCGCGAGCTGGAATACACCGTTCTCCTTCTCACTAACAACCTCCCGGAGAGACCGGCAGCTGTACAGCGCCTTCTACGCTACACGGAGGAGTCGGATAGCGGGCAGATGCCGCGTCCCGAATGCGCAACTAGAGATTGGAACGCACGGACGTAAACAAACGCCCGTGACGTAGCGGAGGTCTAGCGTATTCACGTTTACCGTGCGTCAGTTCTCCTCTGCGGACAGGCCGTTCCATCTTCTTTACTCGTTAGCTGACAGACGCCCTAGGAGAAAGCAAAGAAAGGAAGAAATTCAAAAGGAAATGAAACAGATCGGAGGGAGCCTCAAAGGCTTTGATCCATCCCCCCAGGCAGCCGAACCACCTTCGCAAAGGCACACCTCAAAAGACACGTCCTTCCGGGATCGCTGCACAGCCCAGCCAGAAAAGAGGAACAGAAACAAACAGAACGAGAAGGCTGCAGAGGGGGACGGAGGGCCGGAAAGGAGCCTGCTGTCCAGCGATGGTATTTTACCGCTCCTTGCGCGTTAGCAGCCCCTTTCAGATGCTTAAGCCCAAATTCTCTCAGCCCTTAACAGCTTCAGTACCCGCGGCACCTAGTTTTTCCATGCTCTCCAGTCTTCCTCGCTCTTTCCCGTCTCGGGCGAAAAGCCTCCCAGACCCCGTCTGCACTTACGCGCTTCCTTAAAACAGGATCGCCGAAATCAACCGAACGGGCTGAGCTGCTCCTCTTCCGCTCGCCGGCCCTCGGAACGTCAGCCTGCAAACGAATCGGACCACCGAGGTCACCGGCAGAGTCTCCTTTCGGAGCTCGGCCCCCCCCCCCAAGCTTTAACGACGGTTTCCCAAGCGGGGCAAACGCAGGGCCTCCCTTCGGCCCCGGAACGGTTTTTATCGCGGGCTCCCAAGTCGCCGTTACGACACTAAGCGGCAAAGCAAGGCAAAGACAGCTGGGGTCGCAGCTTACCCACCTAGGCACGAAAATTCTTCTTTGAGGCCTCCCTCGCTGCTTTTGCCAGGTAAACACACCAAAACAAAGCTCCCGACAGGCAGCTGAGGCTTCACATGGACCTCGGGGCCCCGCTAGCAACGGCGACGCCGGAGCCGCCGGGCTACCAGGCGCTATTCCCCCCCCCCCTCCCCTCCCCTCCCCTGCCCTGCCGGCCCGCGAACCGCGGCTTATTACTCACGAGTCCGGGAAGGACGCCGCCGACCTTCCCGCGGCCGAAGGCTCCTCGTCAGGAGCGGGCAGAGAACCTTTCCGCCGGCATTCGGAGTCTCCCGGCCGCTCTCGACACCCGATAACTTGCCGAGAAAGGGCTGAGGGCGGGAGCCTGCAGTTCTTCACGGCAGCACACAGTCGTTCCCCGATGTGCCGAACGCCTAGCATTAACACAATTTAGAAATACAAAAATACCACCGCTACAGGGCGCAAAGCCAAGCTGAAATTTCGGCAGCCAAAGCAAACCTCTTCGCGCCCGACAGAACGAGCCACGTGCATCGGCGCCTACAGCTCCTCAAGGCTAGCGAGGCCTCGTGGGCGACGTTCCTCTGGCAGGCTGCGCAGCTGAACTCCCCCGTGTCGCCTAAGAGTCCGTGACGTGACGTATTCAAAGCTCAGCAGAAATTAACAATCCAAAGTTGTTTCTAAGCACAAAAGCGGATCTACTACACGAGAAGGAAGGAGTCCTAATTCCGCAAGGCTTTACCTTTTCTTCGAGCTGCCGTCTTTCTGCTGCCCCAAATACCATTGCCAGGCAATTAACCTGGGGTCGCGCTAAATGAGCCTTCCTCTTCGTTTTACAATTCGCACGCTTGCCTCTCCCTCTCTCTCTGGCCACCTGACCGCCGTTCCCCGAAGACGGGAATTTGCCGTCTTGGAGCTCTTAAAGCACGACGCTTCACAGATGCAGAGAGTCACGCGCACGGAAACGGATGGACGCAGCGTCCTTTCCGTAACGCGTACGCACCTTCCGTTAGATGTCGCTCATCTGTTATTCCGATCGCTATTACCGGCGAACCTTCCTCACCGGGAGGAACGGGCTTTCCCTTTCGGGGCGACGGAGACGGCTCTCGCTCGGTTCCCTTTAATTTTATTACTTCGGCTCGCTTACGTTTTTCTGTCTCTTCAGCTTCAGCCGTGGCAACGAATCTAAAAATTAAATATCCTATCTTTCCTTTTCTACGTACGCGTGTACGATAACAAAACAAAATACAAACGACCGAAGCAAAACTAAGGCAGCTACGGTTAACAAGAGGCGCAGGGCAGCAACGGGTCGCTTAGTCCTCAGCGCTGCCTCCGGGAGGGAGGCCGAAAGAACGAACGTTCCGCATCAAGAGTTACCTTGGTTACCCGGGCCAGAACGCCTCCTACTGTCGCAGCTTCTGGGGAGATCGAGGGTCCGCTGCTGCATTTTTGCTTCCTCCTTTCAGCCCGCCCCTTCGGGAGTAAACGCAAAAAACCGCTCGCTCGTCCGGCTTTGCTCTTTGTCAGCATTTGCTATTGTCGGTTCCGCCTCTGTAACAAAGACAGAAAATTGCATTTCGCTTCCAACAAAACACTTCGATTTACACGCGTTCTTTTTCTCTTTCCCGTGGTTTTTTTTTTTTCTTTCCCCCCTTTCTTTCTTTTTCCTTCTTTCCCTCAAAGGAAAGGTCTTAATACACCGCTTTGCATCGTACGTTACGGGGTAAGCCGTTTGGAAACGCTACAGGGCCGACGCCGCGCCGCAACCCTGCTCCGGGGCCCGCCTGCCCCCCCGCTCCGCTCCGCCGCGCCGCCTCCGCAGGGGCGAGCGCGTGCCCCGGCCCGCGCTGCCAACGAACTGGCGCCCTAAACGCCGCGCACGCAAAACGCAAAGTCACACCCGCGCTCCCGGCGCGGCGCCGGGTCCCAGCCCGCCCCCCCACTCGCCCCGCACCGCCGCCTCCACGCAGCGACGGCCGCAGCGGGCAGGATGCAGCCCGACGCCCCCCGAACCTATGCGTTCGCCTCACCCGGGGGCCCCACATCCTTCACTCCACGCCACCTCCGCACTCACCCGCCGCCGCCGCCGAGCGAAAACGCCCTCCCTGCTCGCCGCCATCTTGCTTCCCCGCCGCCGCGCATGCGCCGCTCGCCAACGGACTGCGGCGGCAGTGACGCTTGAGCACCGCGCACGTGCCGGCTCGGACAGCGCGGGGGGGGGGGAGCGAGGGGAGCGGGAGGGGCGGGGGGGAGCGAGGGGAGCGGGAGGGGAGCAGAGGGAGCCCGAGGGGCGGGGGGGAGCGAGGGGAGCCCGAGGGGCGGGGCGGAGTGCGAGGGGAGCGCGAGAGGCGGGGGGGGAGCGTGAGGGGAGCAGGGGGGCCCGAGGAGCGGGGGGGAGCACGAGGGGAGCCCGAGAAGCGGGGGGGGAGCGCGGGGGCGGGGGGGAGCGCGAGGGGACCAGGGGGAGCGCGAGGGGCGGGGCGGAGCGCGAGGGGAGCAAGGGGAGCCCGAGAGAAGCCTGAGAAGCAGGGGGGAGCCCGAGAAGCGGGGGGGAGCGCGAGGGGAGCAGGGGGAGTGCGAGGGGCGGGGCAGAGCGCGAGGGGAGCAAGGGGAGCCCGAGGAGCGGGGGGGAGCGTGAGAAGAGCCTGAGAAGCAGGGGGGAGCCCGAGAAGCGGGGGGGAGCGCGAGGGGAGCCCGAGAAGCGGGGGGGAGCGCGAGGGGAGCAGGGGGAGCCCGAGGGGCGGGGCGGAGCGCGAGGGGAGCAGGGGGAGCGCGAGGGGAGCAGGGGGAGCGCGAGGGGAGCAGGGGGAGCGCGAGGGGAGCAGGGGGAGCGGGGGGGAGCGCGAGGGGAGCAGGGGGAGCCCGAGGAGCGGGGGGGGAGCGCGAGGGGCGGGTGGAGCGGGGAATCCCGAGGGGCGGGGGGGAGCCGGGGAGCCCGAGGGGCGGGGGGGAGCACGAAGGGAGGCGAGACCCGCAATGGCATGCTCGCGCCGCGGCGCTGCAGCCGGGCGGCTCACGCGTGCGAACCGCAGCCCGCCGCGGCAGCCCGGGACTCCCAGCGAGCGCCCCGAGGCTGCCCGAGCCCGTGGCCGCTCCAAGAGCACCGGGAAGGGGCGACGAGCACGCTCCATTCGCTTACCCGTTACCGAAACGGCGGAGAGCAGCAGCAAACATGGCGACCGGCACTGAGCATGTGCGCGCCGGCTGTCTGCGCATGCGCGCCCCCCCCACCGGGTGCAGTACCGCTTTTTGGACACAGGGTGGCAGCAGTGAGCGCGGCGGAACGCTGTGCGCGTGCGCGCCCCCCCCACCGGGTGCAGTACCGCTTTTTGGACACAGGGTGGCAGCAGTGAGCACGGCGGAACCCAGTGCGCACACGAGCCCCCCCACAGGGTGCAGTACCGATTTTTGGACACAGGGTGGCAGCAGTGAGCGCGGCGGAACGCTGTGCGCACGCGCGCCCCCCCCACAGGGTGCAGTACCGATTTTTGGACACAGGGTGGCAGCAGTGAGCACGGCGGAACCCAGTGCGCATGCGCGCCCCCCTTTATCGTGCCGTACCGCTTTTTGGACGCCCCGAGGGCAGCAGGGCGCGCGGCCGGCCGCCGTGCGCCTGCGCGCCCCCCTTTCCGTGCCGTACTGCTTTTTTGACGCCCCGAGGGCAGCAGGGCGCGCGGCCGCCCCCGGCACGCGCACACCGCTGCAGAGCCCCCCCGCCCGCCCTTTGCAGACATTTCACCACCCTCGCCTCGGCTCATCTGCCCTTATTTACAGCGCCTGCTGCGAGGCGCAGCGTCGCCGCGTGTCGTGCTCGAGCCGCTGCTCCTAGAGGCTTCAGTAACAGCGCTTTCCTTTGAACATCGTTGCAAAATACTCCACAGACAAAAAAGAGTCAGAGGCTGCACTTAAAAAAACAAAACAAAAACAAAAAAACCACCCACCTACTTAACGGGACAATTTGCAAGCGTTCCAAGAAGCAGCCGTTCTTCTTTAGAACTTTCGACCTCTCGCCTTTACTGATCGTTAAACAAAATAAACAGCCCAAAGCAAGCCGCGCTATTTGCTTGACAGACTGCTCGGTTTTTATTATTAAACGGTACGAGATGCTGGCACGCGGCATGTCTTATTCGGATTCTTGGGCCGACGTTCCTTCGGCCGCACGCACGCGGTCAAATGCGTCTTTTTCACGTCCCGCCGTCAGGGCCTCCCCAGCAATTCCCGCAGCGACTGCCCCCTCGGGACAAACAGCTCGAGGACACGCACGGTCTTGCTAAAAGAACGGGGGGGGGGGGGGGGGAACAAACGCGTGCGCTGAGCGCGGCACTCGCAGACCCGATCTTCGGGTCCAAAAGAAAACTCTCTAAAGCGGACCAGGCGGGCCAAAGAGGTCCCTTCTTTGCGCCACGCTTCTTTCCTCGCACAGACGTCGGCCGCCTCTGCCCGCTCTCACGGTATCCCCTACCGGCAAGGACACGGCGAAACGTTTCGGAAACGACGGCGTTTCCCAGAAGCGTTTCCGCCGCCTTGGGAAAACGGCCGAAGGAGAGGCTCACGCGGGGCGCGTAGCTAGAAAGAACGCTCCGCACAAAGGCCTAAAATGACCAGCCCGGAGCAGGGATCCCGGGCTCTCCGGGAGCGCAGGAGTTCTCACGTCCTTACTGAGCAGAGACCGCTGCCCGTGAAACACGAGACGCCGCAGCGACGCCGATCGTTGGAGGGAAGCCTGCAATAAGAGCGAAAGAAAAGCAGACGTTGAGGACAAAGACCAAGTTACGAGCCCCTCGCGATTCAGACACGCTTCTAGATTTACCGCCTATTTCAAGGCGCGCCTTCGGCAATTCCGTCCAATTGATTTTCCCCGAAGCCCGAGACGCGGACGAAACGCCTCTCAAAGGAAGGTACGGCATAACCGCTCTGGCCTATAAACTACCGGTTTCGACGCAGGAAAAGCACAGGGAAAGCACTAGCGTTCCCCCCAAGAAACCACGTCCAAGCAGACCGATGAAGTAGGCCCCAAGTCTGAAAGCGGACCTAAAGGAGCCCGTTTGGCGGTCGCGAGCTGGAATACACCGTTCTCCTTCTCACTAACAACCTCCCGGAGAGACCGGCAGCTGTACAGCGCCTTCTACGCTACACGGAGGAGTCGGATAGCGGGCAGATGCCGCGTCCCGAATGCGCAACTAGAGATTGGAACGCACGGACGTAAACAAACGCCCGTGACGTAGCGGAGGTCTAGCGTATTCACGTTTACCGTGCGTCAGTTCTCCTCTGCGGACAGGCCGTTCCATCTTCTTTACTCGTTAGCTGACAGACGCCCTAGGAGAAAGCAAAGAAAGGAAGAAATTCAAAAGGAAATGAAACAGATCGGAGGGAGCCTCAAAGGCTTTGATCCATCCCCCCAGGCAGCCGAACCACCTTCGCAAAGGCACACCTCAAAAGACACGTCCTTCCGGGATCGCTGCACAGCCCAGCCAGAAAAGAGGAACAGAAACAAACAGAACGAGAAGGCTGCAGAGGGGGACGGAGGGCCGGAAAGGAGCCTGCTGTCCAGCGATGGTATTTTACCGCTCCTTGCGCGTTAGCAGCCCCTTTCAGATGCTTAAGCCCAAATTCTCTCAGCCCTTAACAGCTTCAGTACCCGCGGCACCTAGTTTTTCCATGCTCTCCAGTCTTCCTCGCTCTTTCCCGTCTCGGGCGAAAAGCCTCCCAGACCCCGTCTGCACTTACGCGCTTCCTTAAAACAGGATCGCCGAAATCAACCGAACGGGCTGAGCTGCTCCTCTTCCGCTCGCCGGCCCTCGGAACGTCAGCCTGCAAACGAATCGGACCACCGAGGTCACCGGCAGAGTCTCCTTTCGGAGCTCGGCCCCCCCCCCCAAGCTTTAACGACGGTTTCCCAAGCGGGGCAAACGCAGGGCCTCCCTTCGGCCCCGGAACGGTTTTTATCGCGGGCTCCCAAGTCGCCGTTACGACACTAAGCGGCAAAGCAAGGCAAAGACAGCTGGGGTCGCAGCTTACCCACCTAGGCACGAAAATTCTTCTTTGAGGCCTCCCTCGCTGCTTTTGCCAGGTAAACACACCAAAACAAAGCTCCCGACAGGCAGCTGAGGCTTCACATGGACCTCGGGGCCCCGCTAGCAACGGCGACGCCGGAGCCGCCGGGCTACCAGGCGCTATTCCCCCCCCCCCTCCCCTCCCCTCCCCTGCCCTGCCGGCCCGCGAACCGCGGCTTATTACTCACGAGTCCGGGAAGGACGCCGCCGACCTTCCCGCGGCCGAAGGCTCCTCGTCAGGAGCGGGCAGAGAACCTTTCCGCCGGCATTCGGAGTCTCCCGGCCGCTCTCGACACCCGATAACTTGCCGAGAAAGGGCTGAGGGCGGGAGCCTGCAGTTCTTCACGGCAGCACACAGTCGTTCCCCGATGTGCCGAACGCCTAGCATTAACACAATTTAGAAATACAAAAATACCACCGCTACAGGGCGCAAAGCCAAGCTGAAATTTCGGCAGCCAAAGCAAACCTCTTCGCGCCCGACAGAACGAGCCACGTGCATCGGCGCCTACAGCTCCTCAAGGCTAGCGAGGCCTCGTGGGCGACGTTCCTCTGGCAGGCTGCGCAGCTGAACTCCCCCGTGTCGCCTAAGAGTCCGTGACGTGACGTATTCAAAGCTCAGCAGAAATTAACAATCCAAAGTTGTTTCTAAGCACAAAAGCGGATCTACTACACGAGAAGGAAGGAGTCCTAATTCCGCAAGGCTTTACCTTTTCTTCGAGCTGCCGTCTTTCTGCTGCCCCAAATACCATTGCCAGGCAATTAACCTGGGGTCGCGCTAAATGAGCCTTCCTCTTCGTTTTACAATTCGCACGCTTGCCTCTCCCTCTCTCTCTGGCCACCTGACCGCCGTTCCCCGAAGACGGGAATTTGCCGTCTTGGAGCTCTTAAAGCACGACGCTTCACAGATGCAGAGAGTCACGCGCACGGAAACGGATGGACGCAGCGTCCTTTCCGTAACGCGTACGCACCTTCCGTTAGATGTCGCTCATCTGTTATTCCGATCGCTATTACCGGCGAACCTTCCTCACCGGGAGGAACGGGCTTTCCCTTTCGGGGCGACGGAGACGGCTCTCGCTCGGTTCCCTTTAATTTTATTACTTCGGCTCGCTTACGTTTTTCTGTCTCTTCAGCTTCAGCCGTGGCAACGAATCTAAAAATTAAATATCCTATCTTTCCTTTTCTACGTACGCGTGTACGATAACAAAACAAAATACAAACGACCGAAGCAAAACTAAGGCAGCTACGGTTAACAAGAGGCGCAGGGCAGCAACGGGTCGCTTAGTCCTCAGCGCTGCCTCCGGGAGGGAGGCCGAAAGAACGAACGTTCCGCATCAAGAGTTACCTTGGTTACCCGGGCCAGAACGCCTCCTACTGTCGCAGCTTCTGGGGAGATCGAGGGTCCGCTGCTGCATTTTTGCTTCCTCCTTTCAGCCCGCCCCTTCGGGAGTAAACGCAAAAAACCGCTCGCTCGTCCGGCTTTGCTCTTTGTCAGCATTTGCTATTGTCGGTTCCGCCTCTGTAACAAAGACAGAAAATTGCATTTCGCTTCCAACAAAACACTTCGATTTACACGCGTTCTTTTTCTCTTTCCCGTGGTTTTTTTTTTTTTCTTTCCCCCCTTTCTTTCTTTTTCCTTCTTTCCCTCAAAGGAAAGGTCTTAATACACCGCTTTGCATCGTACGTTACGGGGTAAGCCGTTTGGAAACGCTACAGGGCCGACGCCGCGCCGCAACCCTGCTCCGGGGCCCGCCTGCCCCCCCGCTCCGCTCCGCCGCGCCGCCTCCGCAGGGGCGAGCGCGTGCCCCGGCCCGCGCTGCCAACGAACTGGCGCCCTAAACGCCGCGCACGCAAAACGCAAAGTCACACCCGCGCTCCCGGCGCGGCGCCGGGTCCCAGCCCGCCCCCCCACTCGCCCCGCACCGCCGCCTCCACGCAGCGACGGCCGCAGCGGGCAGGATGCAGCCCGACGCCCCCCGAACCTATGCGTTCGCCTCACCCGGGGGCCCCACATCCTTCACTCCACGCCACCTCCGCACTCACCCGCCGCCGCCGCCGAGCGAAAACGCCCTCCCTGCTCGCCGCCATCTTGCTTCCCCGCCGCCGCGCATGCGCCGCTCGCCAACGGACTGCGGCGGCAGTGACGCTTGAGCACCGCGCACGTGCCGGCTCGGACAGCGCGGGGGGGGGGGAGCGAGGGGAGCGGGAGGGGCGGGGGGGAGCGAGGGGAGCGGGAGGGGAGCAGAGGGAGCCCGAGGGGCGGGGGGGAGCGAGGGGAGCCCGAGGGGCGGGGCGGAGTGCGAGGGGAGCGCGAGAGGCGGGGGGGGAGCGTGAGGGGAGCAGGGGGGCCCGAGGAGCGGGGGGGAGCACGAGGGGAGCCCGAGAAGCGGGGGGGGAGCGCGGGGGCGGGGGGGAGCGCGAGGGGACCAGGGGGAGCGCGAGGGGCGGGGCGGAGCGCGAGGGGAGCAAGGGGAGCCCGAGAGGAGCCTGAGAAGCAGGGGGGAGCCCGAGAAGCGGGGGGGAGCGCGAGGGGAGCAGGGGGAGTGCGAGGGGCGGGGCAGAGCGCGAGGGGAGCAAGGGGAGCCCGAGGAGCGGGGGGGAGCGTGAGAAGAGCCTGAGAAGCAGGGGGGAGCCCGAGAAGCAGGGGGGAGCGCGAGGGGAGCCCGAGAAGCGGGGGGGAGCGCGAGGGGAGCAGGGGGAGCCCGAGGGGCGGGGCGGAGCGCGAGGGGAGCAGGGGGAGCCCGAGGGGCGGGGCGGAGCGCGAGGGGAGCAGGGGGAGCGCGAGGGGAGCAGGGGGAGCGCGAGGGGAGCAGGGGGAGCGCGAGGGGAGCCCGAGAAGCGGGGGGGAGCGCGAGGGGAGCAGGGGGAGCCCGAGGAGCGGGGGGGGAGCGCGAGGGGCGGGTGGAGCGGGGAATCCCGAGGGGCGGGGGGGAGCCGGGGAGCCCGAGGGGCGGGGGGGAGCACGAAGGGAGGCGAGACCCGCAATGGCATGCTCGCGCCGCGGCGCTGCAGCCGGGCGGCTCACGCGTGCGAACCGCAGCCCGCCGCGGCAGCCCGGGACTCCCAGCGAGCGCCCCGAGGCTGCCCGAGCCCGTGGCCGCTCCAAGAGCACCGGGAAGGGGCGACGAGCACGCTCCATTCGCTTACCCGTTACCGAAACGGCGGAGAGCAGCAGCAAACATGGCGACCGGCACTGAGCATGTGCGCGCCGGCTGTCTGCGCATGCGCGCCCCCCCCACCGGGTGCAGTACCGCTTTTTGGACACAGGGTGGCAGCAGTGAGCGCGGCGGAACGCTGTGCGCGTGCGCGCCCCCCCCACCGGGTGCAGTACCGCTTTTTGGACACAGGGTGGCAGCAGTGAGCACGGCGGAACCCAGTGCGCACACGAGCCCCCCCACAGGGTGCAGTACCGATTTTTGGACACAGGGTGGCAGCAGTGAGCACGGAGGAACCCAGTGCGCACGCGCGCCCCCCCCACCGGGTGCAGTACCGCTTTTTGGACACAGGGTGGCAGCAGTGAGCGCGGCGGAACGCTGTGCGCACGCGCGCCCCCCCCACAGGGTGCAGTACCGATTTTTGGACACAGGGTGGCAGCAGTGAGCACGGCGGAACCCAGTGCGCATGCGCGCCCCCCTTTATCGTGCCGTACCGCTTTTTGGACGCCCCGAGGGCAGCAGGGCGCGCGGCCGGCCGCCGTGCGCCTGCGCGCCCCCCTTTCCGTGCCGTACTGCTTTTTTGACGCCCCGAGGGCAGCAGGGCGCGCGGCCGCCCCCGGCACGCGCACACCGCTGCAGAGCCCCCCCGCCCGCCCTTTGCAGACATTTCACCACCCTCGCCTCGGCTCATCTGCCTTTATTTACAGCGCCTGCTGCGAGGCGCAGCGTCGCCGCGTGTCGTGCTCGAGCCGCTGCTCCTAGAGGCTTCAGTAACAGCGCTTTCCTTTGAACATCGTTGCAAAATACTCCACAGACAAAAAAGAGTCAGAGGCTGCACTTAAAAAAACAAAACGAAAACAAAAAAACCACCCACCTACTTAACGGGACAATTTGCAAGCGTTCCAAGAAGCAGCCGTTCTTCTTTAGAACTTTCGACCTCTCGCCTTTACTGATCGTTAAACAAAATAAACAGCCCAAAGCAAGCCGCGCTATTTGCTTGACAGACTGCTCGGTTTTTATTATTAAACGGTACGAGATGCTGGCACGCGGCATGTCTTCTTCGGATTCTTGGGCCGACGTTCCTTCGGCCGCACGCACGCGGTCAAATGCGTCTTTTTCACGTCCCGCCGTCAGGGCCTCCCCAGCAATTCCCGCAGCGACTGCCCCCTCGGGACAAACAGCTCGAGGACACGCACGGTCTTGCTAAAAGAACGGGGGGGGGGGGGGGGGGAACAAACGCGTGCGCTGAGCGCGGCACTCGCAGACCCGATCTTCGGGTCCAAAAGAAAACTCTCTAAAGCGGACCAGGCGGGCCAAAGAGGTCCCTTCTTTGCGCCACGCTTCTTTCCTCGCACAGACGTCGGCCGCCTCTGCCCGCTCTCACGGTATCCCCTACCGGCAAGGACACGGCGAAACGTTTCGGAAACGACGGCGTTTCCCAGAAGCGTTTCCGCCGCCTTGGGAAAACGGCCGAAGGAGAGGCTCACGCGGGGCGCGTAGCTAGAAAGAACGCTCCGCACAAAGGCCTAAAATGACCAGCCCGGAGCAGGGATCCCGGGCTCTCCGGGAGCGCAGGAGTTCTCACGTCCTTACTGAGCAGAGACCGCTGCCCGTGAAACACGAGACGCCGCAGCGACGCCGATCGTTGGAGGGAAGCCTGCAATAAGAGCGAAAGAAAAGCAGACGTTGAGGACAAAGACCAAGTTACGAGCCCCTCGCGATTCAGACACGCTTCTAGATTTACCGCCTATTTCAAGGCGCGCCTTCGGCAATTCCGTCCAATTGATTTTCCCCGAAGCCCGAGACGCGGACGAAACGCCTCTCAAAGGAAGGTACGGCATAACCGCTCTGGCCTATAAACTACCGGTTTCGACGCAGGAAAAGCACAGGGAAAGCACTAGCGTTCCCCCCAAGAAACCACGTCCAAGCAGACCGATGAAGTAGGCCCCAAGTCTGAAAGCGGACCTAAAGGAGCCCGTTTGGCGGTCGCGAGCTGGAATACACCGTTCTCCTTCTCACTAACAACCTCCCGGAGAGACCGGCAGCTGTACAGCGCCTTCTACGCTACACGGAGGAGTCGGATAGCGGGCAGATGCCGCGTCCCGAATGCGCAACTAGAGATTGGAACGCACGGACGTAAACAAACGCCCGTGACGTAGCGGAGGTCTAGCGTATTCACGTTTACCGTGCGTCAGTTCTCCTCTGCGGACAGGCCGTTCCATCTTCTTTACTCGTTAGCTGACAGACGCCCTAGGAGAAAGCAAAGAAAGGAAGAAATTCAAAAGGAAATGAAACAGATCGGAGGGAGCCTCAAAGGCTTTGATCCATCCCCCCAGGCAGCCGAACCACCTTCGCAAAGGCACACCTCAAAAGACACGTCCTTCCGGGATCGCTGCACAGCCCAGCCAGAAAAGAGGAACAGAAACAAACAGAACGAGAAGGCTGCAGAGGGGGACGGAGGGCCGGAAAGGAGCCTGCTGTCCAGCGATGGTATTTTACCGCTCCTTGCGCGTTAGCAGCCCCTTTCAGATGCTTAAGCCCAAATTCTCTCAGCCCTTAACAGCTTCAGTACCCGCGGCACCTAGTTTTTCCACGCTCTCCAGTCTTCCTCGCTCTTTCCCGTCTCGGGCGAAAAGCCTCCCAGACCCCGTCTGCACTTACGCGCTTCCTTAAAACAGGATCGCCGAAATCAACCGAACGGGCTGAGCTGCTCCTCTTCCGCTCGCCGGCCCTCGGAACGTCAGCCTGCAAACGAATCGGACCACCGAGGTCACCGGCAGAGTCTCCTTTCGGAGCTCGGCCCCCCCCCCCAAGCTTTAACGACGGTTTCCCAAGCGGGGCAAACGCAGGGCCTCCCTTCGGCCCCGGAACGGTTTTTATCGCGGGCTCCCAAGTCGCCGTTACGACACTAAGCGGCAAAGCAAGGCAAAGACAGCTGGGGTCGCAGCTTACCCACCTAGGCACGAAAATTCTTCTTTGAGGCCTCCCTCGCTGCTTTTGCCAGGTAAACACACCAAAACAAAGCTCCCGACAGGCAGCTGAGGCTTCACATGGACCTCGGGGCCCCGCTAGCAACGGCGACGCCGGAGCCGCCGGGCTACCAGGCGCTATTCCCCCCCCCCCTCCCCTCCCCTCCCCTGCCCTGCCGGCCCGCGAACCGCGGCTTATTACTCACGAGTCCGGGAAGGACGCCGCCGACCTTCCCGCGGCCGAAGGCTCCTCGTCAGGAGCGGGCAGAGAACCTTTCCGCCGGCATTCGGAGTCTCCCGGCCGCTCTCGACACCCGATAACTTGCCGAGAAAGGGCTGAGGGCGGGAGCCTGCAGTTCTTCACGGCAGCACACAGTCGTTCCCCGATGTGCCGAACGCCTAGCATTAACACAATTTAGAAATACAAAAATACCACCGCTACAGGGCGCAAAGCCAAGCTGAAATTTCGGCAGCCAAAGCAAACCTCTTCGCGCCCGACAGAACGAGCCACGTGCATCGGCGCCTACAGCTCCTCAAGGCTAGCGAGGCCTCGTGGGCGACGTTCCTCTGGCAGGCTGCGCAGCTGAACTCCCCCGTGTCGCCTAAGAGTCCGTGACGTGACGTATTCAAAGCTCAGCAGAAATTAACAATCCAAAGTTGTTTCTAAGCACAAAAGCGGATCTACTACACGAGAAGGAAGGAGTCCTAATTCCGCAAGGCTTTACCTTTTCTTCGAGCTGCCGTCTTCCTGCTGCCCCAAAGACCATTGCCAGGCAATTAACCTGGGGTCGCGCTAAATGAGCCTTCCTGAAAGCCACCTCTTCGTTTTACAATTCGCACGCTTGCCTCTCCCTCTCTCTCTGGCCACCTGACCGCCGTTCCCCGAAGACGGGAATTTGCCGTCTTGGAGCTCTTAAAGCACGACGCTTCACAGATGCAGAGAGTCACGCGCACGGAAACGGATGGACGCAGCGTCCTTTCCGTAACGCGTACGCACCTTCCGTTAGATGTCGCTCATCTGTTATTCCGATCGCTATTACCGGCGAACCTTCCTCACCGGGAGGAACGGGCTTTCCCTTTCGGGGCGACGGAGACGGCTCTCGCTCGGTTCCCTTTAATTTTATTACTTCGGCTCGCTTACGTTTTTCTGTCTCTTCAGCTTCAGCCGTGGCAACGAATCTAAAAATTAAATATCCTATCTTTCCTTTTCTACGTACGCGTGTACGATAACAAAACAAAATACAAACGACCGAAGCAAAACTAAGGCAGCTACGGTTAACAAGAGGCGCAGGGCAGCAACGGGTCGCTTAGTCCTCAGCGCTGCCTCCGGGAGGGAGGCCGAAAGAACGAACGTTCCGCATCAAGAGTTACCTTGGTTACCCGGGCCAGAACGCCTCCTACTGTCGCAGCTTCTGGGGAGATCGAGGGTCCGCTGCTGCATTTTTGCTTCCTCCTTTCAGCCCGCCCCTTCGGGAGTAAACGCAAAAAACCGCTCGCTCGTCCGGCTTTGCTCTTTGTCAGCATTTGCTATTGTCGGTTCCGCCTCTGTAACAAAGACAGAAAATTGCATTTCGCTTCCAACAAAACACTTCGATTTACACGCGTTCTTTTTCTCTTTCCCGTGGTTTTTTTTTTTTTCTTTCCCCCCTTTCTTTCTTTTTCCTTCTTTCCCTCAAAGGAAAGGTCTTAATACACCGCTTTGCATCGTACGTTACGGGGTAAGCCGTTTGGAAACGCTACAGGGCCGACGCCGCGCCGCAACCCTGCTCCGGGGCCCGCCTGCCCCCCCGCTCCGCTCCGCCGCGCCGCCTCCGCAGGGGCGAGCGCGTGCCCCGGCCCGCGCTGCCAACGAACTGGCGCCCTAAACGCCGCGCACGCAAAACGCAAAGTCACACCCGCGCTCCCGGCGCGGCGCCGGGTCCCAGCCCGCCCCCCCACTCGCCCCGCACCGCCGCCTCCACGCAGCGACGGCCGCAGCGGGCAGGATGCAGCCCGACGCCCCCCGAACCTATGCGTTCGCCTCACCCGGGGGCCCCACATCCTTCACTCCACGCCACCTCCGCACTCACCCGCCGCCGCCGCCGAGCGAAAACGCCCTCCCTGCTCGCCGCCATCTTGCTTCCCCGCCGCCGCGCATGCGCCGCTCGCCAACGGACTGCGGCGGCAGTGACGCTTGAGCACCGCGCACGTGCCGGCTCGGACAGCGCGGGGGGGGGGGAGCGAGGGGAGCGGGAGGGGCGGGGGGGAGCGAGGGGAGCGGGAGGGGAGCAGAGGGAGCCCGAGGGGCGGGGGGGAGCGAGGGGAGCCCGAGGGGCGGGGCGGAGTGCGAGGGGAGCGCGAGAGGCGGGGGGGGAGCGTGAGGGGAGCAGGGGGGCCCGAGGAGCGGGGGGGAGCACGAGGGGAGCCCGAGAAGCGGGGGGGGAGCGCGGGGGCGGGGGGGAGCGCGAGGGGACCAGGGGGAGCGCGAGGGGCGGGGCGGAGCGCGAGGGGAGCAAGGGGAGCCCGAGAGAAGCCTGAGAAGCAGGGGGGAGCCCGAGAAGCGGGGGGGAGCGCGAGGGGAGCAGGGGGAGTGCGAGGGGCGGGGCAGAGCGCGAGGGGAGCAAGGGGAGCCCGAGGAGCGGGGGGGAGCGTGAGAAGAGCCTGAGAAGCAGGGGGGAGCCCGAGAAGCGGGGGGGAGCGCGAGGGGAGCCCGAGAAGCGGGGGGGAGCGCGAGGGGAGCAGGGGGAGCCCGAGGGGCGGGGCGGAGCGCGAGGGGAGCAGGGGGAGCGCGAGGGGAGCAGGGGGAGCGCGAGGGGAGCAGGGGGAGCGCGAGGGGAGCCCGAGAAGCGGGGGGGAGCGCGAGGGGAGCAGGGGGAGCCCGAGGAGCGGGGGGGGAGCGCGAGGGGCGGGTGGAGCGGGGAATCCCGAGGGGCGGGGGGGAGCCGGGGAGCCCGAGGGGCGGGGGGGAGCACGAAGGGAGGCGAGACCCGCAATGGCATGCTCGCGCCGCGGCGCTGCAGCCGGGCGGCTCACGCGTGCGAACCGCAGCCCGCCGCGGCAGCCCGGGACTCCCAGCGAGCGCCCCGAGGCTGCCCGAGCCCGTGGCCGCTCCAAGAGCACCGGGAAGGGGCGACGAGCACGCTCCATTCGCTTACCCGTTACCGAAACGGCGGAGAGCAGCAGCAAACATGGCGACCGGCACTGAGCATGTGCGCGCCGGCTGTCTGCGCATGCGCGCCCCCCCCACCGGGTGCAGTACCGCTTTTTGGACACAGGGTGGCAGCAGTGAGCGCGGCGGAACGCTGTGCGCGTGCGCGCCCCCCCCACCGGGTGCAGTACCGCTTTTTGGACACAGGGTGGCAGCAGTGAGCACGGCGGAACCCAGTGCGCACACGAGCCCCCCCACAGGGTGCAGTACCGATTTTTGGACACAGGGTGGCAGCAGTGAGCGCGGCGGAACGCTGTGCGCACGCGCGCCCCCCCCACAGGGTGCAGTACCGATTTTTGGACACAGGGTGGCAGCAGTGAGCACGGCGGAACCCAGTGCGCATGCGCGCCCCCCTTTATCGTGCCGTACCGCTTTTTGGACGCCCCGAGGGCAGCAGGGCGCGCGGCCGGCCGCCGTGCGCCTGCGCGCCCCCCTTTCCGTGCCGTACTGCTTTTTTGACGCCCCGAGGGCAGCAGGGCGCGCGGCCGCCCCCGGCACGCGCACACCGCTGCAGAGCCCCCCCGCCCGCCCTTTGCAGACATTTCACCACCCTCGCCTCGGCTCATCTGCCCTTATTTACAGCGCCTGCTGCGAGGCGCAGCGTCGCCGCGTGTCGTGCTCGAGCCGCTGCTCCTAGAGGCTTCAGTAACAGCGCTTTCCTTTGAACATCGTTGCAAAATACTCCACAGACAAAAAAGAGTCAGAGGCTGCACTTAAAAAAACAAAACAAAAACAAAAAAACCACCCACCTACTTAACGGGACAATTTGCAAGCGTTCCAAGAAGCAGCCGTTCTTCTTTAGAACTTTCGACCTCTCGCCTTTACTGATCGTTAAACAAAATAAACAGCCCAAAGCAAGCCGCGCTATTTGCTTGACAGACTGCTCGGTTTTTATTATTAAACGGTACGAGATGCTGGCACGCGGCATGTCTTATTCGGATTCTTGGGCCGACGTTCCTTCGGCCGCACGCACGCGGTCAAATGCGTCTTTTTCACGTCCCGCCGTCAGGGCCTCCCCAGCAATTCCCGCAGCGACTGCCCCCTCGGGACAAACAGCTCGAGGACACGCACGGTCTTGCTAAAAGAACGGGGGGGGGGGGGGGGGGGAACAAACGCGTGCGCTGAGCGCGGCACTCGCAGACCCGATCTTCGGGTCCAAAAGAAAACTCTCTAAAGCGGACCAGGCGGGCCAAAGAGGTCCCTTCTTTGCGCCACGCTTCTTTCCTCGCACAGACGTCGGCCGCCTCTGCCCGCTCTCACGGTATCCCCTACCGGCAAGGACACGGCGAAACGTTTCGGAAACGACGGCGTTTCCCAGAAGCGTTTCCGCCGCCTTGGGAAAACGGCCGAAGGAGAGGCTCACGCGGGGCGCGTAGCTAGAAAGAACGCTCCGCACAAAGGCCTAAAATGACCAGCCCGGAGCAGGGATCCCGGGCTCTCCGGGAGCGCAGGAGTTCTCACGTCCTTACTGAGCAGAGACCGCTGCCCGTGAAACACGAGACGCCGCAGCGACGCCGATCGTTGGAGGGAAGCCTGCAATAAGAGCGAAAGAAAAGCAGACGTTGAGGACAAAGACCAAGTTACGAGCCCCTCGCGATTCAGACACGCTTCTAGATTTACCGCCTATTTCAAGGCGCGCCTTCGGCAATTCCGTCCAATTGATTTTCCCCGAAGCCCGAGACGCGGACGAAACGCCTCTCAAAGGAAGGTACGGCATAACCGCTCTGGCCTATAAACTACCGGTTTCGACGCAGGAAAAGCACAGGGAAAGCACTAGCGTTCCCCCCAAGAAACCACGTCCAAGCAGACCGATGAAGTAGGCCCCAAGTCTGAAAGCGGACCTAAAGGAGCCCGTTTGGCGGTCGCGAGCTGGAATACACCGTTCTCCTTCTCACTAACAACCTCCCGGAGAGACCGGCAGCTGTACAGCGCCTTCTACGCTACACGGAGGAGTCGGATAGCGGGCAGATGCCGCGTCCCGAATGCGCAACTAGAGATTGGAACGCACGGACGTAAACAAACGCCCGTGACGTAGCGGAGGTCTAGCGTATTCACGTTTACCGTGCGTCAGTTCTCCTCTGCGGACAGGCCGTTCCATCTTCTTTACTCGTTAGCTGACAGACGCCCTAGGAGAAAGCAAAGAAAGGAAGAAATTCAAAAGGAAATGAAACAGATCGGAGGGAGCCTCAAAGGCTTTGATCCATCCCCCCAGGCAGCCGAACCACCTTCGCAAAGGCACACCTCAAAAGACACGTCCTTCCGGGATCGCTGCACAGCCCAGCCAGAAAAGAGGAACAGAAACAAACAGAACGAGAAGGCTGCAGAGGGGGACGGAGGGCCGGAAAGGAGCCTGCTGTCCAGCGATGGTATTTTACCGCTCCTTGCGCGTTAGCAGCCCCTTTCAGATGCTTAAGCCCAAATTCTCTCAGCCCTTAACAGCTTCAGTACCCGCGGCACCTAGTTTTTCCATGCTCTCCAGTCTTCCTCGCTCTTTCCCGTCTCGGGCGAAAAGCCTCCCAGACCCCGTCTGCACTTACGCGCTTCCTTAAAACAGGATCGCCGAAATCAACCGAACGGGCTGAGCTGCTCCTCTTCCGCTCGCCGGCCCTCGGAACGTCAGCCTGCAAACGAATCGGACCACCGAGGTCACCGGCAGAGTCTCCTTTCGGAGCTCGGCCCCCCCCCCCAAGCTTTAACGACGGTTTCCCAAGCGGGGCAAACGCAGGGCCTCCCTTCGGCCCCGGAACGGTTTTTATCGCGGGCTCCCAAGTCGCCGTTACGACACTAAGCGGCAAAGCAAGGCAAAGACAGCTGGGGTCGCAGCTTACCCACCTAGGCACGAAAATTCTTCTTTGAGGCCTCCCTCGCTGCTTTTGCCAGGTAAACACACCAAAACAAAGCTCCCGACAGGCAGCTGAGGCTTCACATGGACCTCGGGGCCCCGCTAGCAACGGCGACGCCGGAGCCGCCGGGCTACCAGGCGCTATTCCCCCCCCCCCCTCCCCTCCCCTCCCCTGCCCTGCCGGCCCGCGAACCGCGGCTTATTACTCACGAGTCCGGGAAGGACGCCGCCGACCTTCCCGCGGCCGAAGGCTCCTCGTCAGGAGCGGGCAGAGAACCTTTCCGCCGGCATTCGGAGTCTCCCGGCCGCTCTCGACACCCGATAACTTGCCGAGAAAGGGCTGAGGGCGGGAGCCTGCAGTTCTTCACGGCAGCACACAGTCGTTCCCCGATGTGCCGAACGCCTAGCATTAACACAATTTAGAAATACAAAAATACCACCGCTACAGGGCGCAAAGCCAAGCTGAAATTTCGGCAGCCAAAGCAAACCTCTTCGCGCCCGACAGAACGAGCCACGTGCATCGGCGCCTACAGCTCCTCAAGGCTAGCGAGGCCTCGTGGGCGACGTTCCTCTGGCAGGCTGCGCAGCTGAACTCCCCCGTGTCGCCTAAGAGTCCGTGACGTGACGTATTCAAAGCTCAGCAGAAATTAACAATCCAAAGTTGTTTCTAAGCACAAAAGCGGATCTACTACACGAGAAGGAAGGAGTCCTAATTCCGCAAGGCTTTACCTTTTCTTCGAGCTGCCGTCTTTCTGCTGCCCCAAATACCATTGCCAGGCAATTAACCTGGGGTCGCGCTAAATGAGCCTTCCTCTTCGTTTTACAATTCGCACGCTTGCCTCTCCCTCTCTCTCTGGCCACCTGACCGCCGTTCCCCGAAGACGGGAATTTGCCGTCTTGGAGCTCTTAAAGCACGACGCTTCACAGATGCAGAGAGTCACGCGCACGGAAACGGATGGACGCAGCGTCCTTTCCGTAACGCGTACGCACCTTCCGTTAGATGTCGCTCATCTGTTATTCCGATCGCTATTACCGGCGAACCTTCCTCACCGGGAGGAACGGGCTTTCCCTTTCGGGGCGACGGAGACGGCTCTCGCTCGGTTCCCTTTAATTTTATTACTTCGGCTCGCTTACGTTTTTCTGTCTCTTCAGCTTCAGCCGTGGCAACGAATCTAAAAATTAAATATCCTATCTTTCCTTTTCTACGTACGCGTGTACGATAACAAAACAAAATACAAACGACCGAAGCAAAACTAAGGCAGCTACGGTTAACAAGAGGCGCAGGGCAGCAACGGGTCGCTTAGTCCTCAGCGCTGCCTCCGGGAGGGAGGCCGAAAGAACGAACGTTCCGCATCAAGAGTTACCTTGGTTACCCGGGCCAGAACGCCTCCTACTGTCGCAGCTTCTGGGGAGATCGAGGGTCCGCTGCTGCATTTTTGCTTCCTCCTTTCAGCCCGCCCCTTCGGGAGTAAACGCAAAAAACCGCTCGCTCGTCCGGCTTTGCTCTTTGTCAGCATTTGCTATTGTCGGTTCCGCCTCTGTAACAAAGACAGAAAATTGCATTTCGCTTCCAACAAAACACTTCGATTTACACGCGTTCTTTTTCTCTTTCCCGTGGTTTTTTTTTTTTTCTTTCCCCCCTTTCTTTCTTTTTCCTTCTTTCCCTCAAAGGAAAGGTCTTAATACACCGCTTTGCATCGTACGTTACGGGGTAAGCCGTTTGGAAACGCTACAGGGCCGACGCCGCGCCGCAACCCTGCTCCGGGGCCCGCCTGCCCCCCCGCTCCGCTCCGCCGCGCCGCCTCCGCAGGGGCGAGCGCGTGCCCCGGCCCGCGCTGCCAACGAACTGGCGCCCTAAACGCCGCGCACGCAAAACGCAAAGTCACACCCGCGCTCCCGGCGCGGCGCCGGGTCCCAGCCCGCCCCCCCACTCGCCCCGCACCGCCGCCTCCACGCAGCGACGGCCGCAGCGGGCAGGATGCAGCCCGACGCCCCCCGAACCTATGCGTTCGCCTCACCCGGGGGCCCCACATCCTTCACTCCACGCCACCTCCGCACTCACCCGCCGCCGCCGCCGAGCGAAAACGCCCTCCCTGCTCGCCGCCATCTTGCTTCCCCGCCGCCGCGCATGCGCCGCTCGCCAACGGACTGCGGCGGCAGTGACGCTTGAGCACCGCGCACGTGCCGGCTCGGACAGCGCGGGGGGGGGGGAGCGAGGGGAGCGGGAGGGGCGGGGGGGAGCGAGGGGAGCGGGAGGGGAGCAGAGGGAGCCCGAGGGGCGGGGGGGAGCGAGGGGAGCCCGAGGGGCGGGGCGGAGTGCGAGGGGAGCGCGAGAGGCGGGGGGGGAGCGTGAGGGGAGCAGGGGGGCCCGAGGAGCGGGGGGGAGCACGAGGGGAGCCCGAGAAGCGGGGGGGGAGCGCGGGGGCGGGGGGGAGCGCGAGGGGACCAGGGGGAGCGCGAGGGGCGGGGCGGAGCGCGAGGGGAGCAAGGGGAGCCCGAGAGGAGCCTGAGAAGCAGGGGGGAGCCCGAGAAGCGGGGGGGAGCGCGAGGGGAGCAGGGGGAGTGCGAGGGGCGGGGCAGAGCGCGAGGGGAGCAAGGGGAGCCCGAGGAGCGGGGGGGAGCGTGAGAAGAGCCTGAGAAGCAGGGGGGAGCCCGAGAAGCAGGGGGGAGCGCGAGGGGAGCCCGAGAAGCGGGGGGGAGCGCGAGGGGAGCAGGGGGAGCCCGAGGGGCGGGGCGGAGCGCGAGGGGAGCAGGGGGAGCCCGAGGGGCGGGGCGGAGCGCGAGGGGAGCAGGGGGAGCGCGAGGGGAGCAGGGGGAGCGCGAGGGGAGCAGGGGGAGCGCGAGGGGAGCAGGGGGAGCGCGAGGGGAGCAGGGGGAGCGCGAGGGGAGCAGGGGGAGCGGGGGGGAGCGCGAGGGGAGCAGGGGGAGCCCGAGGAGCGGGGGGGGAGCGCGAGGGGCGGGTGGAGCGGGGAATCCCGAGGGGCGGGGGGGAGCCGGGGAGCCCGAGGGGCGGGGGGGAGCACGAAGGGAGGCGAGACCCGCAATGGCATGCTCGCGCCGCGGCGCTGCAGCCGGGCGGCTCACGCGTGCGAACCGCAGCCCGCCGCGGCAGCCCGGGACTCCCAGCGAGCGCCCCGAGGCTGCCCGAGCCCGTGGCCGCTCCAAGAGCACCGGGAAGGGGCGACGAGCACGCTCCATTCGCTTACCCGTTACCGAAACGGCGGAGAGCAGCAGCAAACATGGCGACCGGCACTGAGCATGTGCGCGCCGGCTGTCTGCGCATGCGCGCCCCCCCCACCGGGTGCAGTACCGCTTTTTGGACACAGGGTGGCAGCAGTGAGCGCGGCGGAACGCTGTGCGCGTGCGCGCCCCCCCCACCGGGTGCAGTACCGCTTTTTGGACACAGGGTGGCAGCAGTGAGCACGGCGGAACCCAGTGCGCACACGAGCCCCCCCACAGGGTGCAGTACCGATTTTTGGACACAGGGTGGCAGCAGTGAGCGCGGCGGAACGCTGTGCGCACGCCCGCCCCCCCCACAGGGTGCAGTACCGATTTTTGGACACAGGGTGGCAGCAGTGAGCACGGCGGAACCCAGTGCGCATGCGCGCCCCCCTTTATCGTGCCGTACCGCTTTTTGGACGCCCCGAGGGCAGCAGGGCGCGCGGCCGCCCCCGGCACGCGCACACCGCTGCAGAGCCCCCCCGCCCGCCCTTTGCAGACATTTCACCACCCTCGCCTCGGCTCATCTGCCCTTATTTACAGCGCCTGCTGCGAGGCGCAGCGTCGCCGCGTGTCGTGCTCGAGCCGCTGCTCCTAGAGGCTTCAGTAACAGCGCTTTCCTTTGAACATCGTTGCAAAATACTCCACAGACAAAAAAGAGTCAGAGGCTGCACTTAAAAAAACAAAACAAAAACAAAAAAACCACCCACCTACTTAACGGGACAATTTGCAAGCGTTCCAAGAAGCAGCCGTTCTTCTTTAGAACTTTCGACCTCTCGCCTTTACTGATCGTTAAACAAAATAAACAGCCCAAAGCAAGCCGCGCTATTTGCTTGACAGACTGCTCGGTTTTTATTATTAAACGGTACGAGATGCTGGCACGCGGCATGTCTTCTTCGGATTCTTGGGCCGACGTTCCTTCGGCCGCACGCACGCGGTCAAATGCGTCTTTTTCACGTCCCGCCGTCAGGGCCTCCCCAGCAATTCCCGCAGCGACTGCCCCCTCGGGACAAACAGCTCGAGGACACGCACGGTCTTGCTAAAAGAACGGGGGGGGGGGGGGGAACAAACGCGTGCGCTGAGCGCGGCACTCGCAGACCCGATCTTCGGGTCCAAAAGAAAACTCTCTAAAGCGGACCAGGCGGGCCAAAGAGGTCCCTTCTTTGCGCCACGCTTCTTTCCTCGCACAGACGTCGGCCGCCTCTGCCCGCTCTCACGGTATCCCCTACCGGCAAGGACACGGCGAAACGTTTCGGAAACGACGGCGTTTCCCAGAAGCGTTTCCGCCGCCTTGGGAAAACGGCCGAAGGAGAGGCTCACGCGGGGCGCGTAGCTAGAAAGAACGCTCCGCACAAAGGCCTAAAATGACCAGCCCGGAGCAGGGATCCCGGGCTCTCCGGGAGCGCAGGAGTTCTCACGTCCTTACTGAGCAGAGACCGCTGCCCGTGAAACACGAGACGCCGCAGCGACGCCGATCGTTGGAGGGAAGCCTGCAATAAGAGCGAAAGAAAAGCAGACGTTGAGGACAAAGACCAAGTTACGAGCCCCTCGCGATTCAGACACGCTTCTAGATTTACCGCCTATTTCAAGGCGCGCCTTCGGCAATTCCGTCCAATTGATTTTCCCCGAAGCCCGAGACGCGGACGAAACGCCTCTCAAAGGAAGGTACGGCATAACCGCTCTGGCCTATAAACTACCGGTTTCGACGCAGGAAAAGCACAGGGAAAGCACTAGCGTTCCCCCCAAGAAACCACGTCCAAGCGGACCGATGAAGTAGGCCCCAAGTCTGAAAGCGGACCTAAAGGAGCCCGTTTGGCGGTCGCAAGCTGGAATACACCGTTCTCCTTCTCACTAACAACCTCCCGGAGAGACCGGCAGCTGTACAGCGCCTTCTACGCTACACGGAGGAGTCGGATAGCGGGCAGATGCCGCGTCCCGAATGCGCAACTAGAGATTGGAACGCACGGACGTAAACAAACGCCCGTGACGTAGCGGAGGTCTAGCGTATTCACGTTTACCGTGCGTCAGTTCTCCTCTGCGGACAGGCCGTTCCATCTTCTTTACTCGTTAGCTGACAGACGCCCTAGGAGAAAGCAAAGAAAGGAAGAAATTCAAAAGGAAATGAAACAGATCGGAGGGAGCCTCAAAGGCTTTGATCCATCCCCCCAGGCAGCCGAACCACCTTCGCAAAGGCACACCTCAAAAGACACGTCCTTCCGGGATCGCTGCACAGCCCAGCCAGAAAAGAGGAACAGAAACAAACAGAACGAGAAGGCTGCAGAGGGGGACGGAGGGCCGGAAAGGAGCCTGCTGTCCAGCGATGGTATTTTACCGCTCCTTGCGCGTTAGCAGCCCCTTTCAGATGCTTAAGCCCAAATTCTCTCAGCCCTTAACAGCTTCAGTACCCGCGGCACCTAGTTTTTCCATGCTCTCCAGTCTTCCTCGCTCTTTCCCGTCTCGGGCGAAAAGCCTCCCAGACCCCGTCTGCACTTACGCGCTTCCTTAAAACAGGATCGCCGAAATCAACCGAACGGGCTGAGCTGCTCCTCTTCCGCTCGCCGGCCCTCGGAACGTCAGCCTGCAAACGAATCGGACCACCGAGGTCACCGGCAGAGTCTCCTTTCGGAGCTCGGCCCCCCCCCCCCAAGCTTTAACGACGGTTTCCCAAGCGGGGCAAACGCAGGGCCTCCCTTCGGCCCCGGAACGGTTTTTATCGCGGGCTCCCAAGTCGCCGTTACGACACTAAGCGGCAAAGCAAGGCAAAGACAGCTGGGGTCGCAGCTTACCCACCTAGGCACGAAAATTCTTCTTTGAGGCCTCCCTCGCTGCTTTTGCCAGGTAAACACACCAAAACAAAGCTCCCGACAGGCAGCTGAGGCTTCACATGGACCTCGGGGCCCCGCTAGCAACGGCGACGCCGGAGCCGCCGGGCTACCAGGCGCTATTCCCCCCCCCCCCTCCCCTCCCCTCCCCTGCCCTGCCGGCCCGCGAACCGCGGCTTATTACTCACGAGTCCGGGAAGGACGCCGCCGACCTTCCCGCGGCCGAAGGCTCCTCGTCAGGAGCGGGCAGAGAACCTTTCCGCCGGCATTCGGAGTCTCCCGGCCGCTCTCGACACCCGATAACTTGCCGAGAAAGGGCTGAGGGCGGGAGCCTGCAGTTCTTCACGGCAGCACACAGTCGTTCCCCGATGTGCCGAACGCCTAGCATTAACACAATTTAGAAATACAAAAATACCACCGCTACAGGGCGCAAAGCCAAGCTGAAATTTCGGCAGCCAAAGCAAACCTCTTCGCGCCCGACAGAACGAGCCACGTGCATCGGCGCCTACAGCTCCTCAAGGCTAGCGAGGCCTCGTGGGCGACGTTCCTCTGGCAGGCTGCGCAGCTGAACTCCCCCGTGTCGCCTAAGAGTCCGTGACGTGACGTATTCAAAGCTCAGCAGAAATTAACAATCCAAAGTTGTTTCTAAGCACAAAAGCGGATCTACTACACGAGAAGGAAGGAGTCCTAATTCCGCAAGGCTTTACCTTTTCTTCGAGCTGCCGTCTTCCTGCTGCCCCAAATACCATTGCCAGGCAATTAACCTGGGGTCGCGCTAAATGAGCCTTCCTCTTCGTTTTACAATTCGCACGCTTGCCTCTCCCTCTCTCTCTGGCCACCTGACCGCCGTTCCCCGAAGACGGGAATTTGCCGTCTTGGAGCTCTTAAAGCACGACGCTTCACAGATGCAGAGAGTCACGCGCACGGAAACGGATGGACGCAGCGTCCTTTCCGTAACGCGTACGCACCTTCCGTTAGATGTCGCTCATCTGTTATTCCGATCGCTATTACCGGCGAACCTTCCTCACCGGGAGGAACGGGCTTTCCCTTTCGGGGCGACGGAGACGGCTCTCGCTCGGTTCCCTTTAATTTTATTACTTCGGCTCGCTTACGTTTTTCTGTCTCTTCAGCTTCAGCCGTGGCAACGAATCTAAAAATTAAATATCCTATCTTTCCTTTTCTACGTACGCGTGTACGATAACAAAACAAAATACAAACGACCGAAGCAAAACTAAGGCAGCTACGGTTAACAAGAGGCGCAGGGCAGCAACGGGTCGCTTAGTCCTCAGCGCTGCCTCCGGGAGGGAGGCCGAAAGAACGAACGTTCCGCATCAAGAGTTACCTTGGTTACCCGGGCCAGAACGCCTCCTACTGTCGCAGCTTCTGGGGAGATCGAGGGTCCGCTGCTGCATTTTTGCTTCCTCCTTTCAGCCCGCCCCTTCGGGAGTAAACGCAAAAAACCGCTCGCTCGTCCGGCTTTGCTCTTTGTCAGCATTTGCTATTGTCGGTTCCGCCTCTGTAACAAAGACAGAAAATTGCATTTCGCTTCCAACAAAACACTTCGATTTACACGCGTTCTTTTTCTCTTTCCCGTGGTTTTTTTTTTTTTCTTTCCCCCCTTTCTTTCTTTTTCCTTCTTTCCCTCAAAGGAAAGGTCTTAATACACCGCTTTGCATCGTACGTTACGGGGTAAGCCGTTTGGAAACGCTACAGGGCCGACGCCGCGCCGCAACCCTGCTCCGGGGCCCGCCTGCCCCCCCGCTCCGCTCCGCCGCGCCGCCTCCGCAGGGGCGAGCGCGTGCCCCGGCCCGCGCTGCCAACGAACTGGCGCCCTAAACGCCGCGCACGCAAAACGCAAAGTCACACCCGCGCTCCCGGCGCGGCGCCGGGTCCCAGCCCGCCCCCCCACTCGCCCCGCACCGCCGCCTCCACGCAGCGACGGCCGCAGCGGGCAGGATGCAGCCCGACGCCCCCCGAACCTATGCGTTCGCCTCACCCGGGGGCCCCACATCCTTCACTCCACGCCACCTCCGCACTCACCCGCCGCCGCCGCCGAGCGAAAACGCCCTCCCTGCTCGCCGCCATCTTGCTTCCCCGCCGCCGCGCATGCGCCGCTCGCCAACGGACTGCGGCGGCAGTGACGCTTGAGCACCGCGCACGTGCCGGCTCGGACAGCGCGGGGGGGGGGGAGCGAGGGGAGCGGGAGGGGCGGGGGGGAGCGAGGGGAGCGGGAGGGGAGCAGAGGGAGCCCGAGGGGCGGGGGGGAGCGAGGGGAGCCCGAGGGGCGGGGCGGAGTGCGAGGGGAGCGCGAGAGGCGGGGGGGGAGCACGAGGGGAGCAGGGGGGCCCGAGGAGCGGGGGGGAGCACGAGGGGAGCCCGAGAAGCAGGGGGGGAGCGCGAGGGGAGCAGGGGGAGCCCGAGGGGCGGGGCGGAGCGCGAGGGGAGCAGGGGGAGCGCGAGGGGAGCAGGGGGAGCGCGAGGGGAGCAGGGGGAGCGCGAGGGGAGCGCGAGGGGCGGGGCGGAGCGCGAGGGGAGCAGGGGGAGCCCGAGGAGCGGGGGGGGAGCGCGAGGGGAGCCCGAGAAGCAGGGGGGAGCGCGGGGGTGGGGGGGAGCGCGAGGGGAGCCCGAGAAGCGGGGGGGAGCGCGAGGGGCGGGTGGAGCGGGGAATCCCGAGGGGCGGGGGCGAGCCGGGGAGCCCGAGGGGCGGGGGGGAGCACGAAGGGAGGCGAGACCCGCAATGGCATGCTCGCGCCGCGGCGCTGCAGCCGGGCGGCTCACGCGTGCGAACCGCAGCCCGCCGCGGCAGCCCGGGACTCCCAGCGAGCGCCCCGAGGCTGCCCGAGCCCGTGGCCGCTCCAAGAGCACCGGGAAGGGGCGACGAGCACGCTCCATTCGCTTACCCGTTACCGAAACGGCGGAGAGCAGCAGCAAACATGGCGACCGGCACTGAGCATGTGCGCGCCGGCTGTCTGCGCATGCGCGCCCCCCCCACCGGGTGCAGTACCGCTTTTTGGACACAGGGTGGCAGCAGTGAGCACGGCGGAACCCAGTGCGCACACGAGCCCCCCCACAGGGTGCAGTACCGATTTTTGGACACAGGGTGGCAGCAGTGAGCACGGAGGAACCCAGTGCGCACGCGCGCCCCCCCCACCGGGTGCAGTACCGCTTTTTGGACACAGGGTGGCAGCAGTGAGCGCGGCGGAACGCTGTGCGCACGCGCGCCCCCCCCACAGGGTGCAGTACCGATTTTTGGACACAGGGTGGCAGCAGTGAGCACGGCGGAACCCAGTGCGCATGCGCGCCCCCCTTTATCGTGCCGTACCGCTTTTTGGACGCCCCGAGGGCAGCAGGGCGCGCGGCCGGCCGCCGTGCGCCTGCGCGCCCCCCTTTCCGTGCCGTACTGCTTTTTTGACGCCCCGAGGGCAGCAGGGCGCGCGGCCGCCCCCGGCACGCGCACACCGCTGCAGAGCCCCCCCGCCCGCCCTTTGCAGACATTTCACCACCCTCGCCTCGGCTCATCTGCCCTTATTTACAGCGCCTGCTGCGAGGCGCAGCGTCGCCGCGTGTCGTGCTCGAGCCGCTGCTCCTAGAGGCTTCAGTAACAGCGCTTTCCTTTGAACATCGTTGCAAAATACTCCACAGACAAAAAAGAGTCAGAGGCTGCACTTAAAAAAACAAAACAAAAACAAAAAAACCACCCACCTACTTAACGGGACAATTTGCAAGCGTTCCAAGAAGCAGCCGTTCTTCTTTAGAACTTTCGACCTCTCGCCTTTACTGATCGTTAAACAAAATAAACAGCCCAAAGCAAGCCGCGCTATTTGCTTGACAGACTGCTCGGTTTTTATTATTAAACGGTACGAGATGCTGGCACGCGGCATGTCTTCTTCGGATTCTTGGGCCGACGTTCCTTCGGCCGCACGCACGCGGTCAAATGCGTCTTTTTCACGTCCCGCCGTCAGGGCCTCCCCAGCAATTCCCGCAGCGACTGCCCCCTCGGGACAAACAGCTCGAGGACACGCACGGTCTTGCTAAAAGAACGGGGGGGGGGGGGGGAACAAACGCGTGCGCTGAGCGCGGCACTCGCAGACCCGATCTTCGGGTCCAAAAGAAAACTCTCTAAAGCGGACCAGGCGGGCCAAAGAGGTCCCTTCTTTGCGCCACGCTTCTTTCCTCGCACAGACGTCGGCCGCCTCTGCCCGCTCTCACGGTATCCCCTACCGGCAAGGACACGGCGAAACGTTTCGGAAACGACGGCGTTTCCCAGAAGCGTTTCCGCCGCCTTGGGAAAACGGCCGAAGGAGAGGCTCACGCGGGGCGCGTAGCTAGAAAGAACGCTCCGCACAAAGGCCTAAAATGACCAGCCCGGAGCAGGGATCCCGGGCTCTCCGGGAGCGCAGGAGTTCTCACGTCCTTACTGAGCAGAGACCGCTGCCCGTGAAACACGAGACGCCGCAGCGACGCCGATCGTTGGAGGGAAGCCTGCAATAAGAGCGAAAGAAAAGCAGACGTTGAGGACAAAGACCAAGTTACGAGCCCCTCGCGATTCAGACACGCTTCTAGATTTACCGCCTATTTCAAGGCGCGCCTTCGGCAATTCCGTCCAATTGATTTTCCCCGAAGCCCGAGACGCGGACGAAACGCCTCTCAAAGGAAGGTACGGCATAACCGCTCTGGCCTATAAACTACCGGTTTCGACGCAGGAAAAGCACAGGGAAAGCACTAGCGTTCCCCCCAAGAAACCACGTCCAAGCGGACCGATGAAGTAGGCCCCAAGTCTGAAAGCGGACCTAAAGGAGCCCGTTTGGCGGTCGCGAGCTGGAATACACCGTTCTCCTTCTCACTAACAACCTCCCGGAGAGACCGGCAGCTGTACAGCGCCTTCTACGCTACACGGAGGAGTCGGATAGCGGGCAGATGCCGCGTCCCGAATGCGCAACTAGAGATTGGAACGCACGGACGTAAACAAACGCCCGTGACGTAGCGGAGGTCTAGCGTATTCACGTTTACCGTGCGTCAGTTCTCCTCTGCGGACAGGCCGTTCCATCTTCTTTACTCGTTAGCTGACAGACGCCCTAGGAGAAAGCAAAGAAAGGAAGAAATTCAAAAGGAAATGAAACAGATCGGAGGGAGCCTCAAAGGCTTTGATCCATCCCCCCAGGCAGCCGAACCACCTTCGCAAAGGCACACCTCAAAAGACACGTCCTTCCGGGATCGCTGCACAGCCCAGCCAGAAAAGAGGAACAGAAACAAACAGAACGAGAAGGCTGCAGAGGGGGACGGAGGGCCGGAAAGGAGCCTGCTGTCCAGCGATGGTATCTTACCGCTCCTTGCGCGTTAGCAGCCCCTTTCAGATGCTTAAGCCCAAATTCTCTCAGCCCTTAACAGCTTCAGTACCCGCGGCACCTAGTTTTTCCACGCTCTCCAGTCTTCCTCGCTCTTTCCCGTCTCGGGCGAAAAGCCTCCCAGACCCCGTCTGCACTTACGCGCTTCCTTAAAACAGGATCGCCGAAATCAACCGAACGGGCTGAGCTGCTCCTCTTCCGCTCGCCGGCCCTCGGAACGTCAGCCTGCAAACGAATCGGACCACCGAGGTCACCGGCAGAGTCTCCTTTCGGAGCTCGGCCCCCCCCCCCAAGCTTTAACGACGGTTTCCCAAGCGGGGCAAACGCAGGGCCTCCCTTCGGCCCCGGAACGGTTTTTATCGCGGGCTCCCAAGTCGCCGTTACGACACTAAGCGGCAAAGCAAGGCAAAGACAGCTGGGGTCGCAGCTTACCCACCTAGGCACGAAAATTCTTCTTTGAGGCCTCCCTCGCTGCTTTTGCCAGGTAAACACACCAAAACAAAGCTCCCGACAGGCAGCTGAGGCTTCACATGGACCTCGGGGCCCCGCTAGCAACGGCGACGCCGGAGCCGCCGGGCTACCAGGCGCTATTCCCCCCCCCCCTCCCCTCCCCTCCCCTGCCCTGCCGGCCCGCGAACCGCGGCTTATTACTCACGAGTCCGGGAAGGACGCCGCCGACCTTCCCGCGGCCGAAGGCTCCTCGTCAGGAGCGGGCAGAGAACCTTTCCGCCGGCATTCGGAGTCTCCCGGCCGCTCTCGACACCCGATAACTTGCCGAGAAAGGGCTGAGGGCGGGAGCCTGCAGTTCTTCACGGCAGCACACAGTCGTTCCCCGATGTGCCGAACGCCTAGCATTAACACAATTTAGAAATACAAAAATACCACCGCTACAGGGCGCAAAGCCAAGCTGAAATTTCGGCAGCCAAAGCAAACCTCTGCGCGCCCGACAGAACGAGCCACGTGCATCGGCGCCTACAGCTCCTCAAGGCTAGCGAGGCCTCGTGGGCGACGTTCCTCTGGCAGGCTGCGCAGCTGAACTCCCCCGTGTCGCCTAAGAGTCCGTGACGTGACGTATTCAAAGCTCAGCAGAAATTAACAATCCAAAGTTGTTTCTAAGCACAAAAGCGGATCTACTACACGAGAAGGAAGGAGTCCTAATTCCGCAAGGCTTTACCTTTTCTTCGAGCTGCCGTCTTTCTGCTGCCCCAAATACCATTGCCAGGCAATTAACCTGGGGTCGCGCTAAATGAGCCTTCCTCTTCGTTTTACAATTCGCACGCTTGCCTCTCCCTCTCTCTCTGGCCACCTGACCGCCGTTCCCCGAAGACGGGAATTTGCCGTCTTGGAGCTCTTAAAGCACGACGCTTCACAGATGCAGAGAGTCACGCGCACGGAAACGGATGGACGCAGCGTCCTTTCCGTAACGCGTACGCACCTTCCGTTAGATGTCGCTCATCTGTTATTCCGATCGCTATTACCGGCGAACCTTCCTCACCGGGAGGAACGGGCTTTCCCTTTCGGGGCGACGGAGACGGCTCTCGCTCGGTTCCCTTTAATTTTATTACTTCGGCTCGCTTACGTTTTTCTGTCTCTTCAGCTTCAGCCGTGGCAACGAATCTAAAAATTAAATATCCTATCTTTCCTTTTCTACGTACGCGTGTACGATAACAAAACAAAATACAAACGACCGAAGCAAAACTAAGGCAGCTACGGTTAACAAGAGGCGCAGGGCAGCAACGGGTCGCTTAGTCCTCAGCGCTGCCTCCGGGAGGGAGGCCGAAAGAACGAACGTTCCGCATCAAGAGTTACCTTGGTTACCCGGGCCAGAACGCCTCCTACTGTCGCAGCTTCTGGGGAGATCGAGGGTCCGCTGCTGCATTTTTGCTTCCTCCTTTCAGCCCGCCCCTTCGGGAGTAAGCGCAAAAAACCGCTCGCTCGTCCGGCTTTGCTCTTTGTCAGCATTTGCTATTGTCGGTTCCGCCTCTGTAACAAAGACAGAAAATTGCATTTCGCTTCCAACAAAACACTTCGATTTACACGCGTTCTTTTTCTCTTTCCCGTGGTTTTTTTTTTTTTCTTTCCCCCCTTTCTTTCTTTTTCCTTCTTTCCCTCAAAGGAAAGGTCTTAATACACCGCTTTGCATCGTACGTTACGGGGTAAGCCGTTTGGAAACGCTACAGGGCCGACGCCGCGCCGCAACCCTGCTCCGGGGCCCGCCTGCCCCCCCGCTCCGCTCCGCCGCGCCGCCTCCGCAGGGGCGAGCGCGTGCCCCGGCCCGCGCTGCCAACGAACTGGCGCCCTAAACGCCGCGCACGCAAAACGCAAAGTCACACCCGCGCTCCCGGCGCGGCGCCGGGTCCCAGCCCGCCCCCCCACTCGCCCCGCACCGCCGCCTCCACGCAGCGACGGCCGCAGCGGGCAGGATGCAGCCCGACGCCCCCCGAACCTATGCGTTCGCCTCACCCGGGGGCCCCACATCCTTCACTCCACGCCACCTCCGCACTCACCCGCCGCCGCCGCCGAGCGAAAACGCCCTCCCTGCTCGCCGCCATCTTGCTTCCCCGCCGCCGCGCATGCGCCGCTCGCCAACGGACTGCGGCGGCAGTGACGCTTGAGCACCGCGCACGTGCCGGCTCGGACAGCGCGGGGGGGGGGGAGCAAGGGGAGCGGGAGGGGCGGGGGGGAGCGAGGGGAGCGGGAGGGGAGCAGAGGGAGCCCGAGGGGCGGGGGGGAGCGAGGGGAGCCCGAGGGGCGGGGCGGAGTGCGAGGGGAGCGCGAGAGGCGGGGGGGGAGCACGAGGGGAGCAGGGGGGCCCGAGGAGCGGGGGGAAGCAGGAGGGGAGCCCGAGAAGCAGGGGGGAGCGCGAGGGGAGCAGGGGGAGCCCGAGGGGCGGGGCGGAGCGCGAGGGGAGCAGGGGGAGCGCGAGGGGAGCAGGGGGAGCGCGAGGGGAGCAGGGGGAGCGCGAGGGGAGCAGGGGGAGCGCGAGGGGAGCGCGAGGGGCGGGGCGGAGCGCGAGGGGAGCAGGGGGAGCCCGAGGAGCGGGGGGGGAGCGCGAGGGGAGCCCGAGAAGCAGGGGGGAGCGCGGGGGTGGGGGGGAGCGCGAGGGGAGCCCGAGAAGCGGGGGGGAGCGCGAGGGGCGGGTGGAGCGGGGAATCCCGAGGGGCGGGGGCGAGCCGGGGAGCCCGAGGGGCGGGGGGGAGCACGAAGGGAGGCGAGACCCGCAATGGCATGCTCGCGCCGCGGCGCTGCAGCCGGGCGGCTCACGCGTGCGAACCGCAGCCCGCCGCGGCAGCCCGGGACTCCCAGCGAGCGCCCCGAGGCTGCCCGAGCCCGTGGCCGCTCCAAGAGCACCGGGAAGGGGCGACGAGCACGCTCCATTCGCTTACCCGTTACCGAAACGGCGGAGAGCAGCAGCAAACATGGCGACCGGCACTGAGCATGTGCGCGCCGGCTGTCTGCGCATGCGCGCCCCCCCCACCGGGTGCAGTACCGCTTTTTGGACACAGGGTGGCAGCAGTGAGCGCGGCGGAACGCTGTGCGCGTGCGCGCCCCCCCCACAGGGTGCAGTACCGCTTTTTGGACACAGGGTGGCAGCAGTGAGCACGGCGGAACCCAGTGCGCACACGAGCCCCCCCACAGGGTGCAGTACCGATTTTTGGACACAGGGTGGCAGCAGTGAGCACGGAGGAACCCAGTGCGCACGCGCGCCCCCCCCACTGGGTGCAGTACCGCTTTTTGGACACAGGGTGGCAGCAGTGAGCGCGGCGGAACGCTGTGCGCACGCGCGCCCCCCCCACAGGGTGCAGTACCGATTTTTGGACACAGGGTGGCAGCAGTGAGCACGGCGGAACCCAGTGCGCATGCGCGCCCCCCTTTATCGTGCCGTACCGCTTTTTGGACGCCCCGAGGGCAGCAGGGCGCGCGGCCGGCCGCCGTGCGCCTGCGCGCCCCCCTTTCCGTGCCGTACTGCTTTTTGCCGTACTGCTTTTTTGACGCCCCGAGGGCAGCAGGGCGCGCGGCCGCCCCCGGCACGCGCACACCGCTGCAGAGCCCCCCCGCCCGCCCTTTGCAGACATTTCACCACCCTCGCCTCGGCTCATCTGCCCTTATTTACAGCGCCTGCTGCGAGGCGCAGCGTCGCCGCGTGTCGTGCTCGAGCCGCTGCTCCTAGAGGCTTCAGTAACAGCGCTTTCCTTTGAACATCGTTGCAAAATACTCCACAGACAAAAAAGAGTCAGAGGCTGCACTTAAAAAAACAAAACAAAAACAAAAAAACCACCCACCTACTTAACGGGACAATTTGCAAGCGTTCCAAGAAGCAGCCGTTCTTCTTTAGAACTTTCGACCTCTCGCCTTTACTGATCGTTAAACAAAATAAACAGCCCAAAGCAAGCCGCGCTATTTGCTTGACAGACTGCTCGGTTTTTATTATTAAACGGTACGAGATGCTGGCACGCGGCATGTCTTATTCGGATTCTTGGGCCGACGTTCCTTCGGCCGCACGCACGCGGTCAAATGCGTCTTTTTCACGTCCCGCCGTCAGGGCCTCCCCAGCAATTCCCGCAGCGACTGCCCCCTCGGGACAAACAGCTCGAGGACACGCACGGTCTTGCTAAAAGAACGGGGGGGGGGGGGGGAACAAACGCGTGCGCTGAGCGCGGCACTCGCAGACCCGATCTTCGGGTCCAAAAGAAAACTCTCTAAAGCGGACCAGGCGGGCCAAAGAGGTCCCTTCTTTGCGCCACGCTTCTTTCCTCGCACAGACGTCGGCCGCCTCTGCCCGCTCTCACGGTATCCCCTACCGGCAAGGACACGGCGAAACGTTTCGGAAACGACGGCGTTTCCCAGAAGCGTTTCCGCCGCCTTGGGAAAACGGCCGAAGGAGAGGCTCACGCGGGGCGCGTAGCTAGAAAGAACGCTCCGCACAAAGGCCTAAAATGACCAGCCCGGAGCAGGGATCCCGGGCTCTCCGGGAGCGCAGGAGTTCTCACGTCCTTACTGAGCAGAGACCGCTGCCCGTGAAACACGAGACGCCGCAGCGACGCCGATCGTTGGAGGGAAGCCTGCAATAAGAGCGAAAGAAAAGCAGACGTTGAGGACAAAGACCAAGTTACGAGCCCCTCGCGATTCAGACACGCTTCTAGATTTACCGCCTATTTCAAGGCGCGCCTTCGGCAATTCCGTCCAATTGATTTTCCCCGAAGCCCGAGACGCGGACGAAACGCCTCTCAAAGGAAGGTACGGCATAACCGCTCTGGCCTATAAACTACCGGTTTCGACGCAGGAAAAGCACAGGGAAAGCACTAGCGTTCCCCCCAAGAAACCACGTCCAAGCGGACCGATGAAGTAGGCCCCAAGTCTGAAAGCGGACCTAAAGGAGCCCGTTTGGCGGTCGCGAGCTGGAATACACCGTTCTCCTTCTCACTAACAACCTCCCGGAGAGACCGGCAGCTGTACAGCGCCTTCTACGCTACACGGAGGAGTCGGATAGCGGGCAGATGCCGCGTCCCGAATGCGCAACTAGAGATTGGAACGCACGGACGTAAACAAACGCCCGTGACGTAGCGGAGGTCTAGCGTATTCACGTTTACCGTGCGTCAGTTCTCCTCTGCGGACAGGCCGTTCCATCTTCTTTACTCGTTAGCTGACAGACGCCCTAGGAGAAAGCAAAGAAAGGAAGAAATTCAAAAGGAAATGAAACAGATCGGAGGGAGCCTCAAAGGCTTTGATCCATCCCCCCAGGCAGCCGAACCACCTTCGCAAAGGCACACCTCAAAAGACACGTCCTTCCGGGATCGCTGCACAGCCCAGCCAGAAAAGAGGAACAGAAACAAACAGAACGAGAAGGCTGCAGAGGGGGACGGAGGGCCGGAAAGGAGCCTGCTGTCCAGCGATGGTATTTTACCGCTCCTTGCGCGTTAGCAGCCCCTTTCAGATGCTTAAGCCCAAATTCTCTCAGCCCTTAACAGCTTCAGTACCCGCGGCACCTAGTTTTTCCACGCTCTCCAGTCTTCCTCGCTCTTTCCCGTCTCGGGCGAAAAGCCTCCCAGACCCCGTCTGCACTTACGCGCTTCCTTAAAACAGGATCGCCGAAATCAACCGAACGGGCTGAGCTGCTCCTCTTCCGCTCGCCGGCCCTCGGAACGTCAGCCTGCAAACGAATCGGACCACCGAGGTCACCGGCAGAGTCTCCTTTCGGAGCTCGGCCCCCCCCCCCAAGCTTTAACGACGGTTTCCCAAGCGGGGCAAACGCAGGGCCTCCCTTCGGCCCCGGAACGGTTTTTATCGCGGGCTCCCAAGTCGCCGTTACGACACTAAGCGGCAAAGCAAGGCAAAGACAGCTGGGGTCGCAGCTTACCCACCTAGGCACGAAAATTCTTCTTTGAGGCCTCCCTCGCTGCTTTTGCCAGGTAAACACACCAAAACAAAGCTCCCGACAGGCAGCTGAGGCTTCACATGGACCTCGGGGCCCCGCTAGCAACGGCGACGCCGGAGCCGCCGGGCTACCAGGCGCTATTCCCCCCCCCCCCCTCCCCTCCCCTCCCCTCCCCTGCCCTGCCGGCCCGCGAACCGCGGCTTATTACTCACGAGTCCGGGAAGGACGCCGCCGACCTTCCCGCGGCCGAAGGCTCCTCGTCAGGAGCGGGCAGAGAACCTTTCCGCCGGCATTCGGAGTCTCCCGGCCGCTCTCGACACCCGATAACTTGCCGAGAAAGGGCTGAGGGCGGGAGCCTGCAGTTCTTCACGGCAGCACACAGTCGTTCCCCGATGTGCCGAACGCCTAGCATTAACACAATTTAGAAATACAAAAATACCACCGCTACAGGGCGCAAAGCCAAGCTGAAATTTCGGCAGCCAAAGCAAACCTCTTCGCGCCCGACAGAACGAGCCACGTGCATCGGCGCCTACAGCTCCTCAAGGCTAGCGAGGCCTCGTGGGCGACGTTCCTCTGGCAGGCTGCGCAGCTGAACTCCCCCGTGTCGCCTAAGAGTCCGTGACGTGACGTATTCAAAGCTCAGCAGAAATTAACAATCCAAAGTTGTTTCTAAGCACAAAAGCGGATCTACTACACGAGAAGGAAGGAGTCCTAATTCCGCAAGGCTTTACCTTTTCTTCGAGCTGCCGTCTTTCTGCTGCCCCAAATACCATTGCCAGGCAATTAACCTGGGGTCGCGCTAAATGAGCCTTCCTCTTCGTTTTACAATTCGCACGCTTGCCTCTCCCTCTCTCTCTGGCCACCTGACCGCCGTTCCCCGAAGACGGGAATTTGCCGTCTTGGAGCTCTTAAAGCACGACGCTTCACAGATGCAGAGAGTCACGCGCACGGAAACGGATGGACGCAGCGTCCTTTCCGTAACGCGTACGCACCTTCCGTTAGATGTCGCTCATCTGTTATTCCGATCGCTATTACCGGCGAACCTTCCTCACCGGGAGGAACGGGCTTTCCCTTTCGGGGCGACGGAGACGGCTCTCGCTCGGTTCCCTTTAATTTTATTACTTCGGCTCGCTTACGTTTTTCTGTCTCTTCAGCTTCAGCCGTGGCAACGAATCTAAAAATTAAATATCCTATCTTTCCTTTTCTACGTACGCGTGTACGATAACAAAACAAAATACAAACGACCGAAGCAAAACTAAGGCAGCTACGGTTAACAAGAGGCGCAGGGCAGCAACGGGTCGCTTAGTCCTCAGCGCTGCCTCCGGGAGGGAGGCCGAAAGAACGAACGTTCCGCATCAAGAGTTACCTTGGTTACCCGGGCCAGAACGCCTCCTACTGTCGCAGCTTCTGGGGAGATCGAGGGTCCGCTGCTGCATTTTTGCTTCCTCCTTTCAGCCCGCCCCTTCGGGAGTAAACGCAAAAAACCGCTCGCTCGTCCGGCTTTGCTCTTTGTCAGCATTTGCTATTGTCGGTTCCGCCTCTGTAACAAAGACAGAAAATTGCATTTCGCTTCCAACAAAACACTTCGATTTACACGCGTTCTTTTTCTCTTTCCCGTGGTTTTTTTTTTTTTCTTTCCCCCCTTTCTTTCTTTTTCCTTCTTTCCCTCAAAGGAAAGGTCTTAATACACCGCTTTGCATCGTACGTTACGGGGTAAGCCGTTTGGAAACGCTACAGGGCCGACGCCGCGCCGCAACCCTGCTCCGGGGCCCGCCTGCCCCCCCGCTCCGCTCCGCCGCGCCGCCTCCGCAGGGGCGAGCGCGTGCCCCGGCCCGCGCTGCCAACGAACTGGCGCCCTAAACGCCGCGCACGCAAAACGCAAAGTCACACCCGCGCTCCCGGCGCGGCGCCGGGTCCCAGCCCGCCCCCCCACTCGCCCCGCACCGCCGCCTCCACGCAGCGACGGCCGCAGCGGGCAGGATGCAGCCCGACGCCCCCCGAACCTATGCGTTCGCCTCACCCGGGGGCCCCACATCCTTCACTCCACGCCACCTCCGCACTCACCCGCCGCCGCCGCCGAGCGAAAACGCCCTCCCTGCTCGCCGCCATCTTGCTTCCCCGCCGCCGCGCATGCGCCGCTCGCCAACGGACTGCGGCGGCAGTGACGCTTGAGCACCGCGCACGTGCCGGCTCGGACAGCGCGGGGGGGGGGGAGCGAGGGGAGCGGGAGGGGCGGGGGGGAGCGAGGGGAGCGGGAGGGGAGCAGAGGGAGCCCGAGGGGCGGGGGGGAGCGAGGGGAGCCCGAGGGGCGGGGCGGAGTGCGAGGGGAGCGCGAGAGGCGGGGGGGGAGCGTGAGGGGAGCAGGGGGGCCCGAGGAGCGGGGGGGAGCACGAGGGGAGCCCGAGAAGCGGGGGGGGAGCGCGGGGGCGGGGGGGAGCGCGAGGGGACCAGGGGGAGCGCGAGGGGCGGGGCGGAGCGCGAGGGGAGCAAGGGGAGCCCGAGAGAAGCCTGAGAAGCAGGGGGGAGCCCGAGAAGCGGGGGGGAGCGCGAGGGGAGCAGGGGGAGTGCGAGGGGCGGGGCAGAGCGCGAGGGGAGCAAGGGGAGCCCGAGGAGCGGGGGGGAGCGTGAGAAGAGCCTGAGAAGCAGGGGGGAGCCCGAGAAGCGGGGGGGAGCGCGAGGGGAGCCCGAGAAGCGGGGGGGAGCGCGAGGGGAGCAGGGGGAGCCCGAGGGGCGGGGCGGAGCGCGAGGGGAGCAGGGGGAGCGCGAGGGGAGCAGGGGGAGCGCGAGGGGAGCCCGAGAAGCGGGGGGGAGCGCGAGGGGAGCAGGGGGAGCCCGAGGAGCGGGGGGGGAGCGCGAGGGGCGGGTGGAGCGGGGAATCCCGAGGGGCGGGGGGGAGCCGGGGAGCCCGAGGGGCGGGGGGGAGCACGAAGGGAGGCGAGACCCGCAATGGCATGCTCGCGCCGCGGCGCTGCAGCCGGGCGGCTCACGCGTGCGAACCGCAGCCCGCCGTGGCAGCCCGGGACTCCCAGCGAGCGCCCCGAGGCTGCCCGAGCCCGTGGCCGCTCCAAGAGCACCGGGAAGGGGCGACGAGCACGCTCCATTCGCTTACCCGTTACCGAAACGGCGGAGAGCAGCAGCAAACATGGCGACCGGCACTGAGCATGTGCGCGCCGGCTGTCTGCGCATGCGCGCCCCCCCCACCGGGTGCAGTACCGCTTTTTGGACACAGGGTGGCAGCAGTGAGCGCGGCGGAACGCTGTGCGCGTGCGCGCCCCCCCCACCGGGTGCAGTACCGCTTTTTAGACACAGGGTGGCAGCAGTGAGCACGGCGGAACCCAGTGCGCACACGAGCCCCCCCACAGGGTGCAGTACCGATTTTTGGACACAGGGTGGCAGCAGTGAGCACGGCGGAACCCAGTGCGCATGCGCGCCCCCCTTTATCGTGCCGTACCGCTTTTTGGACGCCCCGAGGGCAGCAGGGCGCGCGGCCGGCCGCCGTGCGCCTGCGCGCCCCCCTTTCCGTGCCGTACTGCTTTTTTGACGCCCCGAGGGCAGCAGGGCGCGCGGCCGCCCCCGGCACGCGCACACCGCTGCAGAGCCCCCCCGCCCGCCCTTTGCAGACATTTCACCACCCTCGCCTCGGCTCATCTGCCCTTATTTACAGCGCCTGCTGCGAGGCGCAGCGTCGCCGCGTGTCGTGCTCGAGCCGCTGCTCCTAGAGGCTTCAGTAACAGCGCTTTCCTTTGAACATCGTTGCAAAATACTCCACAGACAAAAAAGAGTCAGAGGCTGCACTTAAAAAAACAAAACAAAAACAAAAAAACCACCCACCTACTTAACGGGACAATTTGCAAGCGTTCCAAGAAGCAGCCGTTCTTCTTTAGAACTTTCGACCTCTCGCCTTTACTGATCGTTAAACAAAATAAACAGCCCAAAGCAAGCCGCGCTATTTGCTTGACAGACTGCTCGGTTTTTATTATTAAACGGTACGAGATGCTGGCACGCGGCATGTCTTCTTCGGATTCTTGGGCCGACGTTCCTTCGGCCGCACGCACGCGGTCAAATGCGTCTTTTTCACGTCCCGCCGTCAGGGCCTCCCCAGCAATTCCCGCAGCGACTGCCCCCTCGGGACAAACAGCTCGAGGACACGCACGGTCTTGCTAAAAGAACGGGGGGGGGGGGGGGAACAAACGCGTGCGCTGAGCGCGGCACTCGCAGACCCGATCTTCGGGTCCAAAAGAAAACTCTCTAAAGCGGACCAGGCGGGCCAAAGAGGTCCCTTCTTTGCGCCACGCTTCTTTCCTCGCACAGACGTCGGCCGCCTCTGCCCGCTCTCACGGTATCCCCTACCGGCAAGGACACGGCGAAACGTTTCGGAAACGACGGCGTTTCCCAGAAGCGTTTCCGCCGCCTTGGGAAAACGGCCGAAGGAGAGGCTCACGCGGGGCGCGTAGCTAGAAAGAACGCTCCGCACAAAGGCCTAAAATGACCAGCCCGGAGCAGGGATCCCGGGCTCTCCGGGAGCGCAGGAGTTCTCACGTCCTTACTGAGCAGAGACCGCTGCCCGTGAAACACGAGACGCCGCAGCGACGCCGATCGTTGGAGGGAAGCCTGCAATAAGAGCGAAAGAAAAGCAGACGTTGAGGACAAAGACCAAGTTACGAGCCCCTCGCGATTCAGACACGCTTCTAGATTTACCGCCTATTTCAAGGCGCGCCTTCGGCAATTCCGTCCAATTGATTTTCCCCGAAGCCCGAGACGCGGACGAAACGCCTCTCAAAGGAAGGTACGGCATAACCGCTCTGGCCTATAAACTACCGGTTTCGACGCAGGAAAAGCACAGGGAAAGCACTAGCGTTCCCCCCAAGAAACCACGTCCAAGCGGACCGATGAAGTAGGCCCCAAGTCTGAAAGCGGACCTAAAGGAGCCCGTTTGGCGGTCGCGAGCTGGAATACACCGTTCTCCTTCTCACTAACAACCTCCCGGAGAGACCGGCAGCTGTACAGCGCCTTCTACGCTACACGGAGGAGTCGGATAGCGGGCAGATGCCGCGTCCCGAATGCGCAACTAGAGATTGGAACGCACGGACGTAAACAAACGCCCGTGACGTAGCGGAGGTCTAGCGTATTCACGTTTACCGTGCGTCAGTTCTCCTCTGCGGACAGGCCGTTCCATCTTCTTTACTCGTTAGCTGACAGACGCCCTAGGAGAAAGCAAAGAAAGGAAGAAATTCAAAAGGAAATGAAACAGATCGGAGGGAGCCTCAAAGGCTTTGATCCATCCCCCCAGGCAGCCGAACCACCTTCGCAAAGGCACACCTCAAAAGACACGTCCTTCCGGGATCGCTGCACAGCCCAGCCAGAAAAGAGGAACAGAAACAAACAGAACGAGAAGGCTGCAGAGGGGGACGGAGGGCCGGAAAGGAGCCTGCTGTCCAGCGATGGTATCTTACCGCTCCTTGCGCGTTAGCAGCCCCTTTCAGATGCTTAAGCCCAAATTCTCTCAGCCCTTAACAGCTTCAGTACCCGCGGCACCTAGTTTTTCCACGCTCTCCAGTCTTCCTCGCTCTTTCCCGTCTCGGGCGAAAAGCCTCCCAGACCCCGTCTGCACTTACGCGCTTCCTTAAAACAGGATCGCCGAAATCAACCGAACGGGCTGAGCTGCTCCTCTTCCGCTCGCCGGCCCTCGGAACGTCAGCCTGCAAACGAATCGGACCACCGAGGTCACCGGCAGAGTCTCCTTTCGGAGCTCGGCCCCCCCCCCCAAGCTTTAACGACGGTTTCCCAAGCGGGGCAAACGCAGGGCCTCCCTTCGGCCCCGGAACGGTTTTTATCGCGGGCTCCCAAGTCGCCGTTACGACACTAAGCGGCAAAGCAAGGCAAAGACAGCTGGGGTCGCAGCTTACCCACCTAGGCACGAAAATTCTTCTTTGAGGCCTCCCTCGCTGCTTTTGCCAGGTAAACACACCAAAACAAAGCTCCCGACAGGCAGCTGAGGCTTCACATGGACCTCGGGGCCCCGCTAGCAACGGCGACGCCGGAGCCGCCGGGCTACCAGGCGCTATTCCCCCCCCCCCTCCCCTCCCCTCCCCTGCCCTGCCGGCCCGCGAACCGCGGCTTATTACTCACGAGTCCGGGAAGGACGCCGCCGACCTTCCCGCGGCCGAAGGCTCCTCGTCAGGAGCGGGCAGAGAACCTTTCCGCCGGCATTCGGAGTCTCCCGGCCGCTCTCGACACCCGATAACTTGCCGAGAAAGGGCTGAGGGCGGGAGCCTGCAGTTCTTCACGGCAGCACACAGTCGTTCCCCGATGTGCCGAACGCCTAGCATTAACACAATTTAGAAATACAAAAATACCACCGCTACAGGGCGCAAAGCCAAGCTGAAATTTCGGCAGCCAAAGCAAACCTCTGCGCGCCCGACAGAACGAGCCACGTGCATCGGCGCCTACAGCTCCTCAAGGCTAGCGAGGCCTCGTGGGCGACGTTCCTCTGGCAGGCTGCGCAGCTGAACTCCCCCGTGTCGCCTAAGAGTCCGTGACGTGACGTATTCAAAGCTCAGCAGAAATTAACAATCCAAAGTTGTTTCTAAGCACAAAAGCGGATCTACTACACGAGAAGGAAGGAGTCCTAATTCCGCAAGGCTTTACCTTTTCTTCGAGCTGCCGTCTTCCTGCTGCCCCAAAGACCATTGCCAGGCAATTAACCTGGGGTCGCGCTAAATGAGCCTTCCTCTTCGTTTTACAATTCGCACGCTTGCCTCTCCCTCTCTCTCTGGCCACCTGACCGCCGTTCCCCGAAGACGGGAATTTGCCGTCTTGGAGCTCTTAAAGCACGACGCTTCACAGATGCAGAGAGTCACGCGCACGGAAACGGATGGACGCAGCGTCCTTTCCGTAACGCGTACGCACCTTCCGTTAGATGTCGCTCATCTGTTATTCCGATCGCTATTACCGGCGAACCTTCCTCACCGGGAGGAACGGGCTTTCCCTTTCGGGGCGACGGAGACGGCTCTCGCTCGGTTCCCTTTAATTTTATTACTTCGGCTCGCTTACGTTTCTCTGTCTCTTCAGCTTCAGCCGTGGCAACGAATCTAAAAATTAAATATCCTATCTTTCCTTTTCTACGTACGCGTGTACGATAACAAAACAAAATACAAACGACCGAAGCAAAACTAAGGCAGCTACGGTTAACAAGAGGCGCAGGGCAGCAACGGGTCGCTTAGTCCTCAGCGCTGCCTCCGGGAGGGAGGCCGAAAGAACGAACGTTCCGCATCAAGAGTTACCTTGGTTACCCGGGCCAGAACGCCTCCTACTGTCGCAGCTTCTGGGGAGATCGAGGGTCCGCTGCTGCATTTTTGCTTCCTCCTTTCAGCCCGCCCCTTCGGGAGTAAGCGCAAAAAACCGCTCGCTCGTCCGGCTTTGCTCTTTGTCAGCATTTGCTATTGTCGGTTCCGCCTCTGTAACAAAGACAGAAAATTGCATTTCGCTTCCAACAAAACACTTCGATTTACACGCGTTCTTTTTCTCTTTCCCGTGGTTTTTTTTTTTTTCTTTCCCCCCTTTCTTTCTTTTTCCTTCTTTCCCTCAAAGGAAAGGTCTTAATACACCGCTTTGCATCGTACGTTACGGGGTAAGCCGTTTGGAAACGCTACAGGGCCGACGCCGCGCCGCAACCCTGCTCCGGGGCCCGCCTGCCCCCCCGCTCCGCTCCGCCGCGCCGCCTCCGCAGGGGCGAGCGCGTGCCCCGGCCCGCGCTGCCAACGAACTGGCGCCCTAAACGCCGCGCACGCAAAACGCAAAGTCACACCCGCGCTCCCGGCGCGGCGCCGGGTCCCAGCCCGCCCCCCCACTCGCCCCGCACCGCCGCCTCCACGCAGCGACGGCCGCAGCGGGCAGGATGCAGCCCGACGCCCCCCGAACCTATGCGTTCGCCTCACCCGGGGGCCCCACATCCTTCACTCCACGCCACCTCCGCACTCACCCGCCGCCGCCGCCGAGCGAAAACGCCCTCCCTGCTCGCCGCCATCTTGCTTCCCCGCCGCCGCGCATGCGCCGCTCGCCAACGGACTGCGGCGGCAGTGACGCTTGAGCACCGCGCACGTGCCGGCTCGGACAGCGCGGGGGGGGGGGAGCGAGGGGAGCGGGAGGGGCGGGGGGGAGCGAGGGGAGCGGGAGGGGAGCAGAGGGAGCCCGAGGGGCGGGGGGGAGCGAGGGGAGCCCGAGGGGCGGGGCGGAGTGCGAGGGGAGCGCGAGAGGCGGGGGGGGAGCGTGAGGGGAGCAGGGGGGCCCGAGGAGCGGGGGGGAGCACGAGGGGAGCCCGAGAAGCGGGGGGGGAGCGCGGGGGCGGGGGGGAGCGCGAGGGGACCAGGGGGAGCGCGAGGGGCGGGGCGGAGCGCGAGGGGAGCAAGGGGAGCCCGAGAGAAGCCTGAGAAGCAGGGGGGAGCCCGAGAAGCGGGGGGGAGCGCGAGGGGAGCAGGGGGAGTGCGAGGGGCGGGGCAGAGCGCGAGGGGAGCAAGGGGAGCCCGAGGAGCGGGGGGGAGCGTGAGAAGAGCCTGAGAAGCAGGGGGGAGCCCGAGAAGCGGGGGGGAGCGCGAGGGGAGCCCGAGAAGCGGGGGGGAGCGCGAGGGGAGCAGGGGGAGCCCGAGGGGCGGGGCGGAGCGCGAGGGGAGCAGGGGGAGCGCGAGGGGAGCAGGGGGAGCGCGAGGGGAGCCCGAGAAGCGGGGGGGAGCGCGAGGGGAGCAGGGGGAGCCCGAGGAGCGGGGGGGGAGCGCGAGGGGCGGGTGGAGCGGGGAATCCCGAGGGGCGGGGGGGAGCCGGGGAGCCCGAGGGGCGGGGGGGAGCACGAAGGGAGGCGAGACCCGCAATGGCATGCTCGCGCCGCGGCGCTGCAGCCGGGCGGCTCACGCGTGCGAACCGCAGCCCGCCGTGGCAGCCCGGGACTCCCAGCGAGCGCCCCGAGGCTGCCCGAGCCCGTGGCCGCTCCAAGAGCACCGGGAAGGGGCGACGAGCACGCTCCATTCGCTTACCCGTTACCGAAACGGCGGAGAGCAGCAGCAAACATGGCGACCGGCACTGAGCATGTGCGCGCCGGCTGTCTGCGCATGCGCGCCCCCCCCACCGGGTGCAGTACCGCTTTTTGGACACAGGGTGGCAGCAGTGAGCGCGGCGGAACGCTGTGCGCGTGCGCGCCCCCCCCACCGGGTGCAGTACCGCTTTTTAGACACAGGGTGGCAGCAGTGAGCACGGCGGAACCCAGTGCGCACACGAGCCCCCCCACAGGGTGCAGTACCGATTTTTGGACACAGGGTGGCAGCAGTGAGCACGGCGGAACCCAGTGCGCATGCGCGCCCCCCTTTATCGTGCCGTACCGCTTTTTGGACGCCCCGAGGGCAGCAGGGCGCGCGGCCGGCCGCCGTGCGCCTGCGCGCCCCCCTTTCCGTGCCGTACTGCTTTTTTGACGCCCCGAGGGCAGCAGGGCGCGCGGCCGCCCCCGGCACGCGCACACCGCTGCAGAGCCCCCCCGCCCGCCCTTTGCAGACATTTCACCACCCTCGCCTCGGCTCATCTGCCCTTATTTACAGCGCCTGCTGCGAGGCGCAGCGTCGCCGCGTGTCGTGCTCGAGCCGCTGCTCCTAGAGGCTTCAGTAACAGCGCTTTCCTTTGAACATCGTTGCAAAATACTCCACAGACAAAAAAGAGTCAGAGGCTGCACTTAAAAAAACAAAACAAAAACAAAAAAACCACCCACCTACTTAACGGGACAATTTGCAAGCGTTCCAAGAAGCAGCCGTTCTTCTTTAGAACTTTCGACCTCTCGCCTTTACTGATCGTTAAACAAAATAAACAGCCCAAAGCAAGCCGCGCTATTTGCTTGACAGACTGCTCGGTTTTTATTATTAAACGGTACGAGATGCTGGCACGCGGCATGTCTTCTTCGGATTCTTGGGCCGACGTTCCTTCGGCCGCACGCACGCGGTCAAATGCGTCTTTTTCACGTCCCGCCGTCAGGGCCTCCCCAGCAATTCCCGCAGCGACTGCCCCCTCGGGACAAACAGCTCGAGGACACGCACGGTCTTGCTAAAAGAACGGGGGGGGGGGGGGAACAAACGCGTGCGCTGAGCGCGGCACTCGCAGACCCGATCTTCGGGTCCAAAAGAAAACTCTCTAAAGCGGACCAGGCGGGCCAAAGAGGTCCCTTCTTTGCGCCACGCTTCTTTCCTCGCACAGACGTCGGCCGCCTCTGCCCGCTCTCACGGTATCCCCTACCGGCAAGGACACGGCGAAACGTTTCGGAAACGACGGCGTTTCCCAGAAGCGTTTCCGCCGCCTTGGGAAAACGGCCGAAGGAGAGGCTCACGCGGGGCGCGTAGCTAGAAAGAACGCTCCGCACAAAGGCCTAAAATGACCAGCCCGGAGCAGGGATCCCGGGCTCTCCGGGAGCGCAGGAGTTCTCACGTCCTTACTGAGCAGAGACCGCTGCCCGTGAAACACGAGACGCCGCAGCGACGCCGATCGTTGGAGGGAAGCCTGCAATAAGAGCGAAAGAAAAGCAGACGTTGAGGACAAAGACCAAGTTACGAGCCCCTCGCGATTCAGACACGCTTCTAGATTTACCGCCTATTTCAAGGCGCGCCTTCGGCAATTCCGTCCAATTGATTTTCCCCGAAGCCCGAGACGCGGACGAAACGCCTCTCAAAGGAAGGTACGGCATAACCGCTCTGGCCTATAAACTACCGGTTTCGACGCAGGAAAAGCACAGGGAAAGCACTAGCGTTCCCCCCAAGAAACCACGTCCAAGCGGACCGATGAAGTAGGCCCCAAGTCTGAAAGCGGACCTAAAGGAGCCCGTTTGGCGGTCGCGAGCTGGAATACACCGTTCTCCTTCTCACTAACAACCTCCCGGAGAGACCGGCAGCTGTACAGCGCCTTCTACGCTACACGGAGGAGTCGGATAGCGGGCAGATGCCGCGTCCCGAATGCGCAACTAGAGATTGGAACGCACGGACGTAAACAAACGCCCGTGACGTAGCGGAGGTCTAGCGTATTCACGTTTACCGTGCGTCAGTTCTCCTCTGCGGACAGGCCGTTCCATCTTCTTTACTCGTTAGCTGACAGACGCCCTAGGAGAAAGCAAAGAAAGGAAGAAATTCAAAAGGAAATGAAACAGATCGGAGGGAGCCTCAAAGGCTTTGATCCATCCCCCCAGGCAGCCGAACCACCTTCGCAAAGGCACACCTCAAAAGACACGTCCTTCCGGGATCGCTGCACAGCCCAGCCAGAAAAGAGGAACAGAAACAAACAGAACGAGAAGGCTGCAGAGGGGGACGGAGGGCCGGAAAGGAGCCTGCTGTCCAGCGATGGTATCTTACCGCTCCTTGCGCGTTAGCAGCCCCTTTCAGATGCTTAAGCCCAAATTCTCTCAGCCCTTAACAGCTTCAGTACCCGCGGCACCTAGTTTTTCCACGCTCTCCAGTCTTCCTCGCTCTTTCCCGTCTCGGGCGAAAAGCCTCCCAGACCCCGTCTGCACTTACGCGCTTCCTTAAAACAGGATCGCCGAAATCAACCGAACGGGCTGAGCTGCTCCTCTTCCGCTCGCCGGCCCTCGGAACGTCAGCCTGCAAACGAATCGGACCACCGAGGTCACCGGCAGAGTCTCCTTTCGGAGCTCGGCCCCCCCCCCCAAGCTTTAACGACGGTTTCCCAAGCGGGGCAAACGCAGGGCCTCCCTTCGGCCCCGGAACGGTTTTTATCGCGGGCTCCCAAGTCGCCGTTACGACACTAAGCGGCAAAGCAAGGCAAAGACAGCTGGGGTCGCAGCTTACCCACCTAGGCACGAAAATTCTTCTTTGAGGCCTCCCTCGCTGCTTTTGCCAGGTAAACACACCAAAACAAAGCTCCCGACAGGCAGCTGAGGCTTCACATGGACCTCGGGGCCCCGCTAGCAACGGCGACGCCGGAGCCGCCGGGCTACCAGGCGCTATTCCCCCCCCCCCTCCCCTCCCCTCCCCTGCCCTGCCGGCCCGCGAACCGCGGCTTATTACTCACGAGTCCGGGAAGGACGCCGCCGACCTTCCCGCGGCCGAAGGCTCCTCGTCAGGAGCGGGCAGAGAACCTTTCCGCCGGCATTCGGAGTCTCCCGGCCGCTCTCGACACCCGATAACTTGCCGAGAAAGGGCTGAGGGCGGGAGCCTGCAGTTCTTCACGGCAGCACACAGTCGTTCCCCGATGTGCCGAACGCCTAGCATTAACACAATTTAGAAATACAAAAATACCACCGCTACAGGGCGCAAAGCCAAGCTGAAATTTCGGCAGCCAAAGCAAACCTCTGCGCGCCCGACAGAACGAGCCACGTGCATCGGCGCCTACAGCTCCTCAAGGCTAGCGAGGCCTCGTGGGCGACGTTCCTCTGGCAGGCTGCGCAGCTGAACTCCCCCGTGTCGCCTAAGAGTCCGTGACGTGACGTATTCAAAGCTCAGCAGAAATTAACAATCCAAAGTTGTTTCTAAGCACAAAAGCGGATCTACTACACGAGAAGGAAGGAGTCCTAATTCCGCAAGGCTTTACCTTTTCTTCGAGCTGCCGTCTTCCTGCTGCCCCAAAGACCATTGCCAGGCAATTAACCTGGGGTCGCGCTAAATGAGCCTTCCTCTTCGTTTTACAATTCGCACGCTTGCCTCTCCCTCTCTCTCTGGCCACCTGACCGCCGTTCCCCGAAGACGGGAATTTGCCGTCTTGGAGCTCTTAAAGCACGACGCTTCACAGATGCAGAGAGTCACGCGCACGGAAACGGATGGACGCAGCGTCCTTTCCGTAACGCGTACGCACCTTCCGTTAGATGTCGCTCATCTGTTATTCCGATCGCTATTACCGGCGAACCTTCCTCACCGGGAGGAACGGGCTTTCCCTTTCGGGGCGACGGAGACGGCTCTCGCTCGGTTCCCTTTAATTTTATTACTTCGGCTCGCTTACGTTTCTCTGTCTCTTCAGCTTCAGCCGTGGCAACGAATCTAAAAATTAAATATCCTATCTTTCCTTTTCTACGTACGCGTGTACGATAACAAAACAAAATACAAACGACCGAAGCAAAACTAAGGCAGCTACGGTTAACAAGAGGCGCAGGGCAGCAACGGGTCGCTTAGTCCTCAGCGCTGCCTCCGGGAGGGAGGCCGAAAGAACGAACGTTCCGCATCAAGAGTTACCTTGGTTACCCGGGCCAGAACGCCTCCTACTGTCGCAGCTTCTGGGGAGATCGAGGGTCCGCTGCTGCATTTTTGCTTCCTCCTTTCAGCCCGCCCCTTCGGGAGTAAGCGCAAAAAACCGCTCGCTCGTCCGGCTTTGCTCTTTGTCAGCATTTGCTATTGTCGGTTCCGCCTCTGTAACAAAGACAGAAAATTGCATTTCGCTTCCAACAAAACACTTCGATTTACACGCGTTCTTTTTCTCTTTCCCGTGGTTTTTTTTTTTTTCTTTCCCCCCTTTCTTTCTTTTTCCTTCTTTCCCTCAAAGGAAAGGTCTTAATACACCGCTTTGCATCGTACGTTACGGGGTAAGCCGTTTGGAAACGCTACAGGGCCGACGCCGCGCCGCAACCCTGCTCCGGGGCCCGCCTGCCCCCCCGCTCCGCTCCGCCGCGCCGCCTCCGCAGGGGCGAGCGCGTGCCCCGGCCCGCGCTGCCAACGAACTGGCGCCCTAAACGCCGCGCACGCAAAACGCAAAGTCACACCCGCGCTCCCGGCGCGGCGCCGGGTCCCAGCCCGCCCCCCCACTCGCCCCGCACCGCCGCCTCCACGCAGCGACGGCCGCAGCGGGCAGGATGCAGCCCGACGCCCCCCGAACCTATGCGTTCGCCTCACCCGGGGGCCCCACATCCTTCACTCCACGCCACCTCCGCACTCACCCGCCGCCGCCGCCGAGCGAAAACGCCCTCCCTGCTCGCCGCCATCTTGCTTCCCCGCCGCCGCGCATGCGCCGCTCGCCAACGGACTGCGGCGGCAGTGACGCTTGAGCACCGCGCACGTGCCGGCTCGGACAGCGCGGGGGGGGGGAGCGAGGGGAGCGGGAGGGGCGGGGGGGAGCGAGGGGAGCGGGAGGGGAGCCCGAGGGGCGGGGCGGAGTGCGAGGGGAGCGCGAGAGGCGGGGGGGAGCGTGAGGGGAGCAGGGGGGCCCGAGGAGCGGGGGGGAGCACGAGGGGAGCCCGAGAAGCGGGGGGGAGCGCGGGGGCGGGGGGGAGCGCGAGGGGACCAGGGGGAGCGCGAGGGGCGGGGCGGAGCGCGAGGGGAGCAGGGGGAGCCCGAGGAGCGGGGGGGGAGCGCGAGGGGAGCCCGAGAAGCAGGGGGGAGCGCGGGGGTGGGGGGGAGCGCGAGGGGAGCCCGAGAAGCGGGGGGGAGCGCGAGGGGCGGGTGGAGCGGGGAATCCCGAGGGGCGGGGGGGAGCCGGGGAGCCCGAGGGGCGGGGGGGAGCACGAAGGGAGGCGAGACCCGCAATGGCATGCTCGCGCCGCGGCGCTGCAGCCGGGCGGCTCACGCGTGCGAACCGCAGCCCGCCGCGGCAGCCCGGGACTCCCAGCGAGCGCCCCGAGGCTGCCCGAGCCCGTGGCCGCTCCAAGAGCACCGGGAAGGGGCGACGAGCACGCTCCATTCGCTTACCCGTTACCGAAACGGCGGAGAGCAGCAGCAAACATGGCGACCGGCACTGAGCATGTGCGCGCCGGCTGTCTGCGCATGCGCGCCCCCCCCACCGGGTGCAGTACCGCTTTTTGGACACAGGGTGGCAGCAGTGAGCGCGGCGGAACGCTGTGCGCGTGCGCGCCCCCCCCACCGGGTGCAGTACCGCTTTTTGGACACAGGGTGGCAGCAGTGAGCACGGCGGAACCCAGTGCGCACACGAGCCCCCCCACCGGGTGCAGTACCGCTTTTTGGACACAGGGTGGCAGCAGTGAGCACGGCGGAACCCAGTGCGCACACGAGCCCCCCCACAGGGTGCAGTACCGCTTTTTGGACACAGGGTGGCAGCAGTGAGCACGGCGGAACCCAGTGCGCATGCGCGCCCCCCTTTATCGTGCCGTACCGCTTTTTGGACGCCCCGAGGGCAGCAGGGCGCGCGGCCGGCCGCCGTGCGCCTGCGCGCCCCCCTTTCCGTGCCGTACTGCTTTTTTGACGCCCCGAGGGCAGCAGGGCGCGCGGCCGCCCCTGGCACGCGCACACCGCTGCAGAGCCCCCCCGCCCGCCCTTTGCAGACATTTCACCACCCTCGCCTCGGCTCATCTGCCCTTATTTACAGCGCCTGCTGCGAGGCGCAGCGTCGCCGCGTGTCGTGCTCGAGCCGCTGCTCCTAGAGGCTTCAGTAACAGCGCTTTCCTTTGAACATCGTTGCAAAATACTCCACAGACAAAAAAGAGTCAGAGGCTGCACTTAAAAAAACAAAACGAAAACAAAAAAACCACCCACCTACTTAACGGGACAATTTGCAAGCGTTCCAAGAAGCAGCCGTTCTTCTTTAGAACTTTCGACCTCTCGCCTTTACTGATCGTTAAACAAAATAAACAGCCCAAAGCAAGCCGCGCTATTTGCTTGACAGACTGCTCGGTTTTTATTATTAAACGGTACGAGATGCTGGCACGCGGCATGTCTTCTTCGGATTCTTGGGCTGACGTTCCTTCGGCCGCACGCACGCGGTCAAAGGCGTCTTTTTCACGTCCCGCCGTCAGGGCCTCCCCAGCAATTCCCGCAGCGACTCCCCCCTCGGGACAAACAGCTCGAGGACACGCACGGTCTTGCTAAAAGAACGGGGGGGGGGGGGGAACCAAACGCGTGCGCTGAGCGCGGCACTCGCAGACCCGATCTTCGGGTCCAAAAGAAAACTCTCTAAAGCGGACCAGGCGGGCCAAAGAGGTCCCTTCTTTGCGCCACGCTTCTTTCCTCGCACAGACGTCGGCCGCCTCTGCCCGCTCTCACGGTATCCCCTACCGGCAAGGACACGGCGAAACGTTTCGGAAACGACGGCGTTTCCCAGAAGCGTTTCCGCCGCCTTGGGAAAACGGCCGAAGGAGAGGCTCACGCGGGGCGCGTAGCTAGAAAGAACGCTCCGCACAAAGGCCTAAAATGACCAGCCCGGAGCAGGGATCCCGGGCTCTCCGGGAGCGCAGGAGTTCTCACGTCCTTACTGAGCAGAGACCGCTGCCCGTGAAACACGAGACGCCGCAGCGACGCCGATCGTTGGAGGGAAGCCTGCAATAAGAGCGAAAGAAAAGCAGACGTTGAGGACAAAGACCAAGTTACGAGCCCCTCGCGATTCAGACACGCCTCTAGATTTACCGCCTATTTCAAGGCGCGCCTTCGGCAATTCCGTCCAATTGATTTTCCCCGAAGCCCGAGACGCGGACGAAACGCCTCTCAAAGGAAGGTACGGCATAACCGCTCTGGCCTATAAACTACCGGTTTCGACGCAGGAAAAGCACAGGGAAAGCACTAGCGTTCCCCCCAAGAAACCACGTCCAAGCGGACCGATGAAGTAGGCCCCAAGTCTGAAAGCGGACCTAAAGGAGCCCGTTTGGCGGTCGCGAGCTGGAATACGCCGTTCTCCTTCTCACTAACAACCTCCCGGAGAGACCGGCAGCTGTACAGCGCCTTCTACGCTACACGGAGGAGTCGGATAGCGGGCAGATGCCGCGTCCCGAATGCGCAACTAGAGATTGGAACGCACGGACGTAAACAAACGCCCGTGACGTAGCGGAGGTCTAGCGTATTCACGTTTACCGTGCGTCAGTTCTCCTCTGTGGACAGGCCGTTCCATCTTCTTTACTCGTTAGCTGACAGACGCCCTAGGAGAAAGCAAAGAAAGGAAGAAATTCAAAAGGAAATGAAACAGATCGGAGGGAGCCTCAAAGGCTTTGATCCATCCCCCCAGGCAGCCGAACCACCTTCGCAAAGGCACACCTCAAAAGACACGTCCTTCCGGGATCGCTGCACAGCCCAGCCAGAAAAGAGGAACAGAAACAAACAGAACGAGAAGGCTGCAGAGGGGGACGGAGGGCCGGAAAGGAGCCTGCTGTCCAGCGATGGTATTTTACCGCTCCTTGCGCGTTAGCAGCCCCTTTCAGATGCTTAAGCCCAAATTCTCTCAGCCCTTAACAGCTTCAGTACCCGCGGCACCTAGTTTTTCCACGCTCTCCAGTCTTCCTCGCTCTTTCCCGTCTCGGGCAAAAAGCCTCCCAGACCCCGTCTGCACTTACGCGCTTCCTTAAAACAGGATCGCCGAAATCAACCGAACGGGCTGAGCTGCTCCTCTTCCGCTCGCCGGCCCTCGGAACGTCAGCCTGCAAACGAATCGGACCACCGAGGTCACCGGCAGAGTCTCCTTTCGGAGCTCGGCCCCCCCCCCCAAGCTTTAACGACGGTTTCCCAAGCGGGGCAAACGCAGGGCCTCCCTTCGGCCCCGGAACGGTTTTTATCGCGGGCTCCCAAGTCACCGTTACGACACTAAGCGGCAAAGCAAGGCAAAGACAGCTGGGGTCGCAGCTTACCCACCTAGGCACGAAAATTCTTCTTTGAGGCCTCCCTCGCTGCTTTTGCCAGGTAAACACACCAAAACAAAGCTCCCGACAGGCAGCTGAGGCTTCACATGGACCTCGGGGCCCCGCTAGCAACGGCGACGCCGGAGCCGCCGGGCTACCAGGCGCTATTCCCCCCCCCCTCCCCTCCCCTCCCCTGCCCTGCCAGCCCGCGAACCGCGGCTTATTACTCACGAGTCCGGGAAGGACGCCGCCGACCTTCCCGCGGCCGAAGGCTCCTCGTCAGGAGCGGGCAGAGAACCTTTCCGCCGGCATTCGGAGTCTCCCGGCCGCTCTCGACACCCGATAACTTGCCGAGAAAGGGCTGAGGGCGGGAGCCTGCAGTTCTTCACGGCAGCACACAGTCGTTCCCCGATGTGCCGAACGCCTAGCATTAACACAATTTAGAAATACAAAAATACCACCGCTACAGGGCGCAAAGCCAAGCTGAAATTTCGGCAGCCAAAGCAAACCTCTGCGCGCCCGACAGAACGAGCCACGTGCATCGGCGCCTACAGCTCCTCAAGGCTAGCGAGGCCTCGTGGGCGACGTTCCTCTGGCAGGCTGCGCAGCTGAACTCCCCCGTGTCGCCTAAGAGTCCGTGACGTGACGTATTCAAAGCTCAGCAGAAATTAACAATCCAAAGTTGTTTCTAAGCACAAAAGCGGATCTACTACACGAGAAGGAAGGAGTCCTAATTCCGCAAGGCTTTACCTTTTCTTCGAGCTGCCGTCTTCCTGCTGCCCCAAAGACCATTGCCAGGCAATTAACCTGGGGTCGCGCTAAATGAGCCTTCCTCTTCGTTTTACAATTCGCACGCTTGCCTCTCCCTCTCTCTCTGGCCACCTGACCGCCGTTCCCCGAAGACGGGAATTTGCCGTCTTGGAGCTCTTAAAGCACGACGCTTCACAGATGCAGAGAGTCACGCGCACGGAAACGGATGGACGCAGCGTCCTTTCCGTAACGCGTACGCACCTTCCGTTAGATGTCGCTCATCTGTTATTCCGATCGCTATTACCGGCGAACCTTCCTCACCGGGAGGAACGGGCTTTCCCTTTCGGGGCGACGGAGACGGCTCTCGCTCGGTTCCCTTTAATTTTATTACTTCGGCTCGCTTACGTTTCTCTGTCTCTTCAGCTTCAGCCGTGGCAACGAATCTAAAAATTAAATATCCTATCTTTCCTTTTCTACGTACGCGTGTACGATAACAAAACAAAATACAAACGACCGAAGCAAAACTAAGGCAGCTACGGTTAACAAGAGGCGCAGGGCAGCAACGGGTCGCTTAGTCCTCAGCGCTGCCTCCGGGAGGGAGGCCGAAAGAACGAACGTTCCGCATCAAGAGTTACCTTGGTTACCCGGGCCAGAACGCCTCCTACTGTCGCAGCTTCTGGGGAGATCGAGGGTCCGCTGCTGCATTTTTGCTTCCTCCTTTCAGCCCGCCCCTTCGGGAGTAAGCGCAAAAAACCGCTCGCTCGTCCGGCTTTGCTCTTTGTCAGCATTTGCTATTGTCGGTTCCGCCTCTGTAACAAAGACAGAAAATTGCATTTCGCTTCCAACAAAACACTTCGATTTACACGCGTTCTTTTTCTCTTTCCCGTGGTTTTTTTTTTTTTCTTTCCCCCCTTTCTTTCTTTTTCCTTCTTTCCCTCAAAGGAAAGGTCTTAATACACCGCTTTGCATCGTACGTTACGGGGTAAGCCGTTTGGAAACGCTACAGGGCCGACGCCGCGCCGCAACCCTGCTCCGGGGCCCGCCTGCCCCCCCGCTCCGCTCCGCCGCGCCGCCTCCGCAGGGGCGAGCGCGTGCCCCGGCCCGCGCTGCCAACGAACTGGCGCCCTAAACGCCGCGCACGCAAAACGCAAAGTCACACCCGCGCTCCCGGCGCGGCGCCGGGTCCCAGCCCGCCCCCCCACTCGCCCCGCACCGCCGCCTCCACGCAGCGACGGCCGCAGCGGGCAGGATGCAGCCCGACGCCCCCCGAACCTATGCGTTCGCCTCACCCGGGGGCCCCACATCCTTCACTCCACGCCACCTCCGCACTCACCCGCCGCCGCCGCCGAGCGAAAACGCCCTCCCTGCTCGCCGCCATCTTGCTTCCCCGCCGCCGCGCATGCGCCGCTCGCCAACGGACTGCGGCGGCAGTGACGCTTGAGCACCGCGCACGTGCCGGCTCGGACAGCGCGGGGGGGGGGAGCGAGGGGAGCGGGAGGGGCGGGGGGGAGCGAGGGGAGCGGGAGGGGAGCCCGAGGGGCGGGGCGGAGTGCGAGGGGAGCGCGAGAGGCGGGGGGGAGCGTGAGGGGAGCAGGGGGGCCCGAGGAGCGGGGGGGAGCACGAGGGGAGCCCGAGAAGCGGGGGGGAGCGCGGGGGCGGGGGGGAGCGCGAGGGGACCAGGGGGAGCGCGAGGGGCGGGGCGGAGCGCGAGGGGAGCAGGGGGAGCCCGAGGAGCGGGGGGGGAGCGCGAGGGGAGCCCGAGAAGCAGGGGGGAGCGCGGGGGTGGGGGGGAGCGCGAGGGGAGCCCGAGAAGCGGGGGGGAGCGCGAGGGGCGGGTGGAGCGGGGAATCCCGAGGGGCGGGGGGGAGCCGGGGAGCCCGAGGGGCGGGGGGGAGCACGAAGGGAGGCGAGACCCGCAATGGCATGCTCGCGCCGCGGCGCTGCAGCCGGGCGGCTCACGCGTGCGAACCGCAGCCCGCCGCGGCAGCCCGGGACTCCCAGCGAGCGCCCCGAGGCTGCCCGAGCCCGTGGCCGCTCCAAGAGCACCGGGAAGGGGCGACGAGCACGCTCCATTCGCTTACCCGTTACCGAAACGGCGGAGAGCAGCAGCAAACATGGCGACCGGCACTGAGCATGTGCGCGCCGGCTGTCTGCGCATGCGCGCCCCCCCCACCGGGTGCAGTACCGCTTTTTGGACACAGGGTGGCAGCAGTGAGCGCGGCGGAACGCTGTGCGCGTGCGCGCCCCCCCCACCGGGTGCAGTACCGCTTTTTGGACACAGGGTGGCAGCAGTGAGCACGGCGGAACCCAGTGCGCACACGAGCCCCCCCACCGGGTGCAGTACCGCTTTTTGGACACAGGGTGGCAGCAGTGAGCACGGCGGAACCCAGTGCGCACACGAGCCCCCCCACAGGGTGCAGTACCGCTTTTTGGACACAGGGTGGCAGCAGTGAGCACGGCGGAACCCAGTGCGCATGCGCGCCCCCCTTTATCGTGCCGTACCGCTTTTTGGACGCCCCGAGGGCAGCAGGGCGCGCGGCCGGCCGCCGTGCGCCTGCGCGCCCCCCTTTCCGTGCCGTACTGCTTTTTTGACGCCCCGAGGGCAGCAGGGCGCGCGGCCGCCCCCGGCACGCGCACACCGCTGCAGAGCCCCCCCGCCCGCCCTTTGCAGACATTTCACCACCCTCGCCTCGGCTCATCTGCCCTTATTTACAGCGCCTGCTGCGAGGCGCAGCGTCGCCGCGTGTCGTGCTCGAGCCGCTGCTCCTAGAGGCTTCAGTAACAGCGCTTTCCTTTGAACATCGTTGCAAAATACTCCACAGACAAAAAAGAGTCAGAGGCTGCACTTAAAAAAACAAAACGAAAACAAAAAAACCACCCACCTACTTAACGGGACAATTTGCAAGCGTTCCAAGAAGCAGCCGTTCTTCTTTAGAACTTTCGACCTCTCGCCTTTACTGATCGTTAAACAAAATAAACAGCCCAAAGCAAGCCGCGCTATTTGCTTGACAGACTGCTCGGTTTTTATTATTAAACGGTACGAGATGCTGGCACGCGGCATGTCTTCTTCGGATTCTTGGGCTGACGTTCCTTCGGCCGCACGCACGCGGTCAAAGGCGTCTTTTTCACGTCCCGCCGTCAGGGCCTCCCCAGCAATTCCCGCAGCGACTCCCCCCTCGGGACAAACAGCTCGAGGACACGCACGGTCTTGCTAAAAGAACGGGGGGGGGGGGGGAACCAAACGCGTGCGCTGAGCGCGGCACTCGCAGACCCGATCTTCGGGTCCAAAAGAAAACTCTCTAAAGCGGACCAGGCGGGCCAAAGAGGTCCCTTCTTTGCGCCACGCTTCTTTCCTCGCACAGACGTCGGCCGCCTCTGCCCGCTCTCACGGTATCCCCTACCGGCAAGGACACGGCGAAACGTTTCGGAAACGACGGCGTTTCCCAGAAGCGTTTCCGCCGCCTTGGGAAAACGGCCGAAGGAGAGGCTCACGCGGGGCGCGTAGCTAGAAAGAACGCTCCGCACAAAGGCCTAAAATGACCAGCCCGGAGCAGGGATCCCGGGCTCTCCGGGAGCGCAGGAGTTCTCACGTCCTTACTGAGCAGAGACCGCTGCCCGTGAAACACGAGACGCCGCAGCGACGCCGATCGTTGGAGGGAAGCCTGCAATAAGAGCGAAAGAAAAGCAGACGTTGAGGACAAAGACCAAGTTACGAGCCCCTCGCGATTCAGACACGCCTCTAGATTTACCGCCTATTTCAAGGCGCGCCTTCGGCAATTCCGTCCAATTGATTTTCCCCGAAGCCCGAGACGCGGACGAAACGCCTCTCAAAGGAAGGTACGGCATAACCGCTCTGGCCTATAAACTACCGGTTTCGACGCAGGAAAAGCACAGGGAAAGCACTAGCGTTCCCCCCAAGAAACCACGTCCAAGCGGACCGATGAAGTAGGCCCCAAGTCTGAAAGCGGACCTAAAGGAGCCCGTTTGGCGGTCGCGAGCTGGAATACGCCGTTCTCCTTCTCACTAACAACCTCCCGGAGAGACCGGCAGCTGTACAGCGCCTTCTACGCTACACGGAGGAGTCGGATAGCGGGCAGATGCCGCGTCCCGAATGCGCAACTAGAGATTGGAACGCACGGACGTAAACAAACGCCCGTGACGTAGCGGAGGTCTAGCGTATTCACGTTTACCGTGCGTCAGTTCTCCTCTGTGGACAGGCCGTTCCATCTTCTTTACTCGTTAGCTGACAGACGCCCTAGGAGAAAGCAAAGAAAGGAAGAAATTCAAAAGGAAATGAAACAGATCGGAGGGAGCCTCAAAGGCTTTGATCCATCCCCCCAGGCAGCCGAACCACCTTCGCAAAGGCACACCTCAAAAGACACGTCCTTCCGGGATCGCTGCACAGCCCAGCCAGAAAAGAGGAACAGAAACAAACAGAACGAGAAGGCTGCAGAGGGGGACGGAGGGCCGGAAAGGAGCCTGCTGTCCAGCGATGGTATTTTACCGCTCCTTGCGCGTTAGCAGCCCCTTTCAGATGCTTAAGCCCAAATTCTCTCAGCCCTTAACAGCTTCAGTACCCGCGGCACCTAGTTTTTCCACGCTCTCCAGTCTTCCTCGCTCTTTCCCGTCTCGGGCAAAAAGCCTCCCAGACCCCGTCTGCACTTACGCGCTTCCTTAAAACAGGATCGCCGAAATCAACCGAACGGGCTGAGCTGCTCCTCTTCCGCTCGCCGGCCCTCGGAACGTCAGCCTGCAAACGAATCGGACCACCGAGGTCACCGGCAGAGTCTCCTTTCGGAGCTCGGCCCCCCCCCCCAAGCTTTAACGACGGTTTCCCAAGCGGGGCAAACGCAGGGCCTCCCTTCGGCCCCGGAACGGTTTTTATCGCGGGCTCCCAAGTCACCGTTACGACACTAAGCGGCAAAGCAAGGCAAAGACAGCTGGGGTCGCAGCTTACCCACCTAGGCACGAAAATTCTTCTTTGAGGCCTCCCTCGCTGCTTTTGCCAGGTAAACACACCAAAACAAAGCTCCCGACAGGCAGCTGAGGCTTCACATGGACCTCGGGGCCCCGCTAGCAACGGCGACGCCGGAGCCGCCGGGCTACCAGGCGCTATTCCCCCCCCCCTCCCCTCCCCTCCCCTGCCCTGCCAGCCCGCGAACCGCGGCTTATTACTCACGAGTCCGGGAAGGACGCCGCCGACCTTCCCGCGGCCGAAGGCTCCTCGTCAGGAGCGGGCAGAGAACCTTTCCGCCGGCATTCGGAGTCTCCCGGCCGCTCTCGACACCCGATAACTTGCCGAGAAAGGGCTGAGGGCGGGAGCCTGCAGTTCTTCACGGCAGCACACAGTCGTTCCCCGATGTGCCGAACGCCTAGCATTAACACAATTTAGAAATACAAAAATACCACCGCTACAGGGCGCAAAGCCAAGCTGAAATTTCGGCAGCCAAAGCAAACCTCTGCGCGCCCGACAGAACGAGCCACGTGCATCGGCGCCTACAGCTCCTCAAGGCTAGCGAGGCCTCGTGGGCGACGTTCCTCTGGCAGGCTGCGCAGCTGAACTCCCCCGTGTCGCCTAAGAGTCCGTGACGTGACGTATTCAAAGCTCAGCAGAAATTAACAATCCAAAGTTGTTTCTAAGCACAAAAGCGGATCTACTACACGAGAAGGAAGGAGTCCTAATTCCGCAAGGCTTTACCTTTTCTTCGAGCTGCCGTCTTCCTGCTGCCCCAAAGACCATTGCCAGGCAATTAACCTGGGGTCGCGCTAAATGAGCCTTCCTCTTCGTTTTACAATTCGCACGCTTGCCTCTCCCTCTCTCTCTGGCCACCTGACCGCCGTTCCCCGAAGACGGGAATTTGCCGTCTTGGAGCTCTTAAAGCACGACGCTTCACAGATGCAGAGAGTCACGCGCACGGAAACGGATGGACGCAGCGTCCTTTCCGTAACGCGTACGCACCTTCCGTTAGATGTCGCTCATCTGTTATTCCGATCGCTATTACCGGCGAACCTTCCTCACCGGGAGGAACGGGCTTTCCCTTTCGGGGCGACGGAGACGGCTCTCGCTCGGTTCCCTTTAATTTTATTACTTCGGCTCGCTTACGTTTTTCTGTCTCTTCAGCTTCAGCCGTGGCAACGAATCTAAAAATTAAATATCCTATCTTTCCTTTTCTACGTACGCGTGTACGATAACAAAACAAAATACAAACGACCGAAGCAAAACTAAGGCAGCTACGGTTAACAAGAGGCGCAGGGCAGCAACGGGTCGCTTAGTCCTCAGCGCTGCCTCCGGGAGGGAGGCCGAAAGAACGAACGTTCCGCATCAAGAGTTACCTTGGTTACCCGGGCCAGAACGCCTCCTACTGTCGCAGCTTCTGGGGAGATCGAGGGTCCGCTGCTGCATTTTTGCTTCCTCCTTTCAGCCCGCCCCTTCGGGAGTAAACGCAAAAAACCGCTCGCTCGTCCGGCTTTGCTCTTTGTCAGCATTTGCTATTGTCGGTTCCGCCTCTGTAACAAAGACAGAAAATTGCATTTCGCTTCCAACAAAACACTTCGATTTACACGCGTTCTTTTTCTCTTTCCCGTGGTTTTTTTTTTTTTCTTTCCCCCCTTTCTTTCTTTTTCCTTCTTTCCCTCAAAGGAAAGGTCTTAATACACCGCTTTGCATCGTACGTTACGGGGTAAGCCGTTTGGAAACACTACAGGGCCGACGCCGCGCCGCAACCCTGCTCCGGGGCCCGCCTGCCCCCCCGCTCCGCTCCGCCGCGCCGCCTCCGCAGGGGCGAGCGCGTGCCCCGGCCCGCGCTGCCAACGAACTGGCGCCCTAAACGCCGCGCACGCAAAACGCAAAGTCACACCCGCGCTCCCGGCGCGGCGCCGGGTCCCAGCCCGCCCCCCCACTCGCCCCGCACCGCCGCCTCCACGCAGCGACGGCCGCAGCGGGCAGGATGCAGCCCGACGCCCCCCGAACCTATGCGTTCGCCTCACCCAGGGGCCCCACATCCTTCACTCCACGCCACCTCCGCACTCACCCGCCGCCGCCGAGCGAAAACGCCCTCCCTGCTCGCCGCCATCTTGCTTCCCCGCCGCCGCGCATGCGCCGCTCGCCAACGGACTGCGGCGGCAGTGACGCTTGAGCACCGCGCACGTGCCGGCTCGGACAGCGCGGGGGGGGGGAGCGAGGGGAGCGGGAGGGGCGGGGGGGAGCGAGGGGAGCGGGAGGGGAGCAGAGGGAGCCCGAGGGGCGGGGGGGAGCGAGGGGAGCCCGAGGGGCGGGGCGGAGTGCGAGGGGAGCGCGAGAGGCGGGGGGGGAGCGTGAGGGGAGCAGGGGGGCCCGAGGAGCGGGGGGGAGCACGAGGGGAGCCCAAGAAGCGGGGGGGGGAGCGCGGGGGCGGGGGGGAGCGCGAGGGGACCAGGGGGAGCGCGAGGGGCGGGGCGGAGCGCGAGGGGAGCAAGGGGAGCCCGAGAGGAGACTGAGAAGCAGGGGGGAGCCCGAGAAGCGGGGGGGAGCGCGAGGGGAGCAGGGGGAGTGCGAGGGGCGGGGCAGAGCGCGAGGGGAGCAAGGGGAGCCCGAGGAGCGGGGGGGAGCGTGAGAAGAGCCTGAGAAGCAGGGGGGAGCCCGAGAAGCGGGGGGGAGCGCGAGGGGAGCCCGAGAAGCGGGGGGGAGCGCGAGGGGAGCAGGGGGAGCCCGAGGGGCGGGGCGGAGCGCGAGGGGAGCAGGGGGAGCGCAAGGGGAGCAGGGGGAGCGCGAGGGGAGCCCGAGAAGCGGGGGGGAGCGCGAGGGGCGGGGCGGAGCGCGAGGGGAGCAGGGGGAGCCCGAGGAGCGGGGGGGGAGCGCGAGGGGAGCCCGAGAAGCAGGGGGGAGCGCGGGGGTGGGGGGGAGCGCGAGGGGAGCCCGAGAAGCGGGGGGGGAGCGCGAGGGGCGGGTGGAGCGGGGAATCCCGAGGGGCGGGGGGGGAGCCGGGGAGCCCGAGGGGCGGGGGGGAGCACGAAGGGAGGCGAGACCCGCAATGGCATGCTCGCGCCGCGGCGCTGCAGCCGGGCGGCTCACGCGTGCGAACCGCAGCCCGCCGCGGCAGCCCGGGACTCCCAGCGAGCGCCCCGAGGCTGCCCGAGCCCGTGGCCGCTCCAAGAGCACCGGGAAGGGGCGACGAGCACGCTCCATTCGCTTACCCGTTACCGAAACGGCGGAGAGCAGCAGCAAACATGGCGACCGGCACTGAGCATGTGCGCGCCGGCTGTCTGCGCATGCGCGCCCCCCCCACCGGGTGCAGTACCGCTTTTTGGACACAGGGTGGCAGCAGTGAGCGCGGCGGAACGCTGTGCGCACGCGCGACCCCCCCACAGGGTGCAGTACCGATTTTTGGACACAGGGTGGCAGCAGTGAGCACGGCGGAACCCAGTGCGCATGCGCGCCCCCCTTTATCGTGCCGTACCGCTTTTTGGACGCCCCGAGGGCAGCAGGGCGCGCGGCCGGCCGCCGTGCGCCTGCGCGCCCCCCTTTCCGTGCCGTACTGCTTTTTTGACGCCCCGAGGGCAGCAGGGCGCGCGGCCGCCCCCGGCACGCGCACACCGCTGCAGAGCCCCCCCGCCCGCCCTTTGCAGACATTTCACCACCCTCGCCTCGGCTCATCTGCCCTTATTTACAGCGCCTGCTGCGAGGCGCAGCGTCGCCGCGTGTCGTGCTCGAGCCGCTGCTCCTAGAGGCTTCAGTAACAGCGCTTTCCTTTGAACATCGTTGCAAAATACTCCACAGACAAAAAAGAGTCAGAGGCTGCACTTAAAAAAACAAAACGAAAACAAAAAAACCACCCACCTACTTAACGGGACAATTTGCAAGCGTTCCAAGAAGCAGCCGTTCTTCTTTAGAACTTTCGACCTCTCGCCTTTACTGATCGTTAAACAAAATAAACAGCCCAAAGCAAGCCGCGCTATTTGCTTGACAGACTGCTCGGTTTTTATTATTAAACGGTACGAGATGCTGGCACGCGGCATGTCTTCTTCGGATTCTTGGGCTGACGTTCCTTCGGCCGCACGCACGCGGTCAAAGGCGTCTTTTTCACGTCCCGCCGTCAGGGCCTCCCCAGCAATTCCCGCAGCGACTCCCCCCTCGGGACAAACAGCTCGAGGACACGCACGGTCTTGCTAAAAGAACGGGGGGGGGGGGGGGGAAACAAACGCGTGCGCTGAGCGCGGCACTCGCAGACCCGATCTTCGGGTCCAAAAGAAAACTCTCTAAAGCGGACCAGGCGGGCCAAAGAGGTCCCTTCTTTGCGCCACGCTTCTTTCCTCGCACAGACGTCGGCCGCCTCTGCCCGCTCTCACGGTATCCCCTACCGGCAAGGACACGGCGAAACGTTTCGGAAACGACGGCGTTTCCCAGAAGCGTTTCCGCCGCCTTGGGAAAACGGCCGAAGGAGAGGCTCACGCGGGGCGCGTAGCTAGAAAGAACGCTCCGCACAAAGGCCTAAAATGACCAGCCCGGAGCAGGGATCCCGGGCTCTCCGGGAGCGCAGGAGTTCTCACGTCCTTACTGAGCAGAGACCGCTGCCCGTGAAACACGAGACGCCGCAGCGACGCCGATCGTTGGAGGGAAGCCTGCAATAAGAGCGAAAGAAAAGCAGACGTTGAGGACAAAGACCAAGTTACGAGCCCCTCGCGATTCAGACACGCTTCTAGATTTACCGCCTATTTCAAGGCGCGCCTTCGGCAATTCCGTCCAATTGATTTTCCCCGAAGCCCGAGACGCGGACGAAACGCCTCTCAAAGGAAGGTACGGCATAACCGCTCTGGCCTATAAACTACCGCTTTCGACGCAGGAAAAGCACAGGGAAAGCACTAGCGTTCCCCCCAAGAAACCACGTCCAAGCAGACCGATGAAGTAGGCCCCAAGTCTGAAAGCGGACCTAAAGGAGCCCGTTTGGCGGTCGCGAGCTGGAATACACCGTTCTCCTTCTCACTAACAACCTCCCGGAGAGACCGGCAGCTGTACAGCGCCTTCTACGCTACACGGAGGAGTCGGATAGCGGGCAGATGCCGCGTCCCGAATGCGCAACTAGAGATTGGAACGCACGGACGTAAACAAACGCCCGTGACGTAGCGGAGGTCTAGCGTATTCACGTTTACCGTGCGTCAGTTCTCCTCTGCGGACAGGCCGTTCCATCTTCTTTACTCGTTAGCTGACAGACGCCCTAGGAGAAAGCAAAGAAAGGAAGAAATTCAAAAGGAAATGAAACAGATCGGAGGGAGCCTCAAAGGCTTTGATCCATCCCCCCAGGCAGCCGAACCACCTTCGCAAAGGCACACCTCAAAAGACACGTCCTTCCGGGATCGCTGCACAGCCCAGCCAGAAAAGAGGAACAGAAACAAACAGAACGAGAAGGCTGCAGAGGGGGACGGAGGGCCGGAAAGGAGCCTGCTGTCCAGCGATGGTATTTTACCGCTCCTTGCGCGTTAGCAGCCCCTTTCAGATGCTTAAGCCCAAATTCTCTCAGCCCTTAACAGCTTCAGTACCCGCGGCACCTAGTTTTTCCACGCTCTCCAGTCTTCCTCGCTCTTTCCCGTCTCGGGCGAAAAGCCTCCCAGACCCCGTCTGCACTTACGCGCTTCCTTAAAACAGGATCGCCGAAATCAACCGAACGGGCTGAGCTGCTCCTCTTCCGCTCGCCGGCCCTCGGAACGTCAGCCTGCAAACGAATCGGACCACCGAGGTCACCGGCAGAGTCTCCTTTCGGAGCTCGGCCCCCCCCCCCCCCAAGCTTTAACGACGGTTTCCCAAGCGGGGCAAACGCAGGGCCTCCCTTCGGCCCCGGAACGGTTTTTATCGCGGGCTCCCAAGTCGCCGTTACGACACTAAGCGGCAAAGCAAGGCAAAGACAGCTGGGGTCGCAGCTTACCCACCTAGGCACGAAAATTCTTCTTTGAGGCCTCCCTCGCTGCTTTTGCCAGGTAAACACACCAAAACAAAGCTCCCGACAGGCAGCTGAGGCTTCACATGGACCTCGGGGCCCCGCTAGCAACGGCGACGCCGGAGCCGCCGGGCTACCAGGCGCTATTCCCCCCCCCCCCTCCCCTCCCCTCCCCTGCCCTGCCGGCCCGCGAACCGCGGCTTATTACTCACGAGTCCGGGAAGGACGCCGCCGACCTTCCCGCGGCCGAAGGCTCCTCGTCAGGAGCGGGCAGAGAACCTTTCCGCCGGCATTCGGAGTCTCCCGGCCGCTCTCGACACCCGATAACTTGCCGAGAAAGGGCTGAGGGCGGGAGCCTGCAGTTCTTCACGGCAGCACACAGTCGTTCCCCGATGTGCCGAACGCCTAGCATTAACACAATTTAGAAATACAAAAATACCACCGCTACAGGGCGCAAAGCCAAGCTGAAATTTCGGCAGCCAAAGCAAACCTCTTCGCGCCCGACAGAACGAGCCACGTGCATCGGCGCCTACAGCTCCTCAAGGCTAGCGAGGCCTCGTGGGCGACGTTCCTCTGGCAGGCTGCGCAGCTGAACTCCCCCGTGTCGCCTAAGAGTCCGTGACGTGACGTATTCAAAGCTCAGCAGAAATTAACAATCCAAAGTTGTTTCTAAGCACAAAAGCGGATCTACTACACGAGAAGGAAGGAGTCCTAATTCCGCAAGGCTTTACCTTTTCTTCGAGCTGCCGTCTTTCTGCTGCCCCAAATACCATTGCCAGGCAATTAACCTGGGGTCGCGCTAAATGAGCCTTCCTCTTCGTTTTACAATTCGCACGCTTGCCTCTCCCTCTCTCTCTGGCCACCTGACCGCCGTTCCCCGAAGACGGGAATTTGCCGTCTTGGAGCTCTTAAAGCACGACGCTTCACAGATGCAGAGAGTCACGCGCACGGAAACGGATGGACGCAGCGTCCTTTCCGTAACGCGTACGCACCTTCCGTTAGATGTCGCTCATCTGTTATTCCGATCGCTATTACCGGCGAACCTTCCTCACCGGGAGGAACGGGCTTTCCCTTTCGGGGCGACGGAGACGGCTCTCGCTCGGTTCCCTTTAATTTTATTACTTCGGCTCGCTTACGTTTTTCTGTCTCTTCAGCTTCAGCCGTGGCAACGAATCTAAAAATTAAATATCCTATCTTTCCTTTTCTACGTACGCGTGTACGATAACAAAACAAAATACAAACGACCGAAGCAAAACTAAGGCAGCTACGGTTAACAAGAGGCGCAGGGCAGCAACGGGTCGCTTAGTCCTCAGCGCTGCCTCCGGGAGGGAGGCCGAAAGAACGAACGTTCCGCATCAAGAGTTACCTTGGTTACCCGGGCCAGAACGCCTCCTACTGTCGCAGCTTCTGGGGAGATCGAGGGTCCGCTGCTGCATTTTTGCTTCCTCCTTTCAGCCCGCCCCTTCGGGAGTAAACGCAAAAAACCGCTCGCTCGTCCGGCTTTGCTCTTTGTCAGCATTTGCTATTGTCGGTTCCGCCTCTGTAACAAAGACAGAAAATTGCATTTCGCTTCCAACAAAACACTTCGATTTACACGCGTTCTTTTTCTCTTTCCCGTGGTTTTTTTTTTTTTCTTTCCCCCCTTTCTTTCTTTTTCCTTCTTTCCCTCAAAGGAAAGGTCTTAATACACCGCTTTGCATCGTACGTTACGGGGTAAGCCGTTTGGAAACGCTACAGGGCCGACGCCGCGCCGCAACCCTGCTCCGGGGCCCGCCTGCCCCCCCGCTCCGCTCCGCCGCGCCGCCTCCGCAGGGGCGAGCGCGTGCCCCGGCCCCCGCGCTGCCAACGAACTGGCGCCCTAAACGCCGCGCACGCAAAACGCAAAGTCACACCCGCGCTCCCGGCGCGGCGCCGGGTCCCAGCCCGCCCCCCCACTCGCCCCGCACCGCCGCCTCCACGCAGCGACGGCCGCAGCGGGCAGGATGCAGCCCGACGCCCCCCGAACCTATGCGTTCGCCTCACCCGGGGGCCCCACATCCTTCACTCCACGCCACCTCCGCACTCACCCGCCGCCGCCGCCGAGCGAAAACGCCCTCCCTGCTCGCCGCCATCTTGCTTCCCCGCCGCCGCGCATGCGCCGCTCGCCAACGGACTGCGGCGGCAGTGACGCTTGAGCACCGCGCACGTGCCGGCTCGGACAGCGCGGGGGGGGGGGAGCGAGGGGAGCGGGAGGGGCGGGGGGGAGCGAGGGGAGCGGGAGGGGAGCAGAGGGAGCCCGAGGGGCGGGGGGGAGCGAGGGGAGCCCGAGGGGCGGGGCGGAGTGCGAGGGGAGCGCGAGAGGCGGGGGGGGAGCGTGAGGGGAGCAGGGGGGCCCGAGGAGCGGGGGGGAGCACGAGGGGAGCCCGAGAAGCGGGGGGGGAGCGCGGGGGCGGGGGGGAGCGCGAGGGGACCAGGGGGAGCGCGAGGGGCGGGGCGGAGCGCGAGGGGAGCAAGGGGAGCCCGAGAGAAGCCTGAGAAGCAGGGGGGAGCCCGAGAAGCGGGGGGGAGCGCGAGGGGAGCAGGGGGAGTGCGAGGGGCGGGGCAGAGCGCGAGGGGAGCAAGGGGAGCCCGAGGAGCGGGGGGGAGCGTGAGAAGAGCCTGAGAAGCAGGGGGGAGCCCGAGAAGCGGGGGGGAGCGCGAGGGGAGCCCGAGAAGCGGGGGGGAGCGCGAGGGGAGCAGGGGGAGCCCGAGGGGCGGGGCGGAGCGCGAGGGGAGCAGGGGGAGCGCGAGGGGAGCAGGGGGAGCGCGAGGGGAGCAGGGGGAGCGCGAGGGGAGCCCGAGAAGCGGGGGGGAGCGCGAGGGGAGCAGGGGGAGCCCGAGGAGCGGGGGGGGAGCGCGAGGGGCGGGTGGAGCGGGGAATCCCGAGGGGCGGGGGGGAGCCGGGGAGCCCGAGGGGCGGGGGGGAGCACGAAGGGAGGCGAGACCCGCAATGGCATGCTCGCGCCGCGGCGCTGCAGCCGGGCGGCTCACGCGTGCGAACCGCAGCCCGCCGTGGCAGCCCGGGACTCCCAGCGAGCGCCCCGAGGCTGCCCGAGCCCGTGGCCGCTCCAAGAGCACCGGGAAGGGGCGACGAGCACGCTCCATTCGCTTACCCGTTACCGAAACGGCGGAGAGCAGCAGCAAACATGGCGACCGGCACTGAGCATGTGCGCGCCGGCTGTCTGCGCATGCGCGCCCCCCCCACCGGGTGCAGTACCGCTTTTTGGACACAGGGTGGCAGCAGTGAGCGCGGCGGAACGCTGTGCGCGTGCGCGCCCCCCCCACCGGGTGCAGTACCGCTTTTTGGACACAGGGTGGCAGCAGTGAGCACGGCGGAACCCAGTGCGCACACGAGCCCCCCCACAGGGTGCAGTACCGATTTTTGGACACAGGGTGGCAGCAGTGAGCGCGGCGGAACGCTGTGCGCACGCGCGCCCCCCCCACAGGGTGCAGTACCGATTTTTGGACACAGGGTGGCAGCAGTGAGCACGGCGGAACCCAGTGCGCATGCGCGCCCCCCTTTATCGTGCCGTACCGCTTTTTGGACGCCCCGAGGGCAGCAGGGCGCGCGGCCGGCCGCCGTGCGCCTGCGCGCCCCCCTTTCCGTGCCGTACTGCTTTTTTGACGCCCCGAGGGCAGCAGGGCGCGCGGCCGCCCCCGGCACGCGCACACCGCTGCAGAGCCCCCCCGCCCGCCCTTTGCAGACATTTCACCACCCTCGCCTCGGCTCATCTGCCCTTATTTACAGCGCCTGCTGCGAGGCGCAGCGTCGCCGCGTGTCGTGCTCGAGCCGCTGCTCCTAGAGGCTTCAGTAACAGCGCTTTCCTTTGAACATCGTTGCAAAATACTCCACAGACAAAAAAGAGTCAGAGGCTGCACTTAAAAAAACAAAACGAAAACAAAAATACCACCCACCTACTTAACGGGACAATTTGCAAGCGTTCCAAGAAGCAGGCGTTCTTCTTTAGGACTTTCGACCTCTCGCCTTTACTGATCGTTAAACAAAATAAACAGCCCAAAGCAAGCCGCGCTATTTGCTTGACAGACTGCTCGGTTTTTATTATTAAACGGTACGAGATGCTGGCACGCGGCATGTCTTCTTCGGATTCTTGGGCCGACGTTCCTTCGGCCGCACGCACGCGGTCAAATGCGTCTTTTTCACGTCCCGCCGTCAGGGCCTCCCCAGCAATTCCCGCAGCGACTGCCCCCTCGGGACAAACAGCTCGAGGACACGCACGGTCTTGCTAAAAGAACGGGGGGGGGGGGGGGGGGAACAAACGCGTGCGCTGAGCGCGGCACTCGCAGACCCGATCTTCGGGTCCAAAAGAAAACTCTCTAAAGCGGACCAGGCGGGCCAAAGAGGTCCCTTCTTTGCGCCACGCTTCTTTCCTCGCACAGACGTCGGCCGCCTCTGCCCGCTCTCACGGTATCCCCTACCGGCAAGGACACGGCGAAACGTTTCGGAAACGACGGCGTTTCCCAGAAGCGTTTCCGCCGCCTTGGGAAAACGGCCGAAGGAGAGGCTCACGCGGGGCGCGTAGCTAGAAAGAACGCTCCGCACAAAGGCCTAAAATGACCAGCCCGGAGCAGGGATCCCGGGCTCTCCGGGAGCGCAGGAGTTCTCACGTCCTTACTGAGCAGAGACCGCTGCCCGTGAAACACGAGACGCCGCAGCGACGCCGATCGTTGGAGGGAAGCCTGCAATAAGAGCGAAAGAAAAGCAGACGTTGAGGACAAAGACCAAGTTACGAGCCCCTCGCGATTCAGACACGCTTCTAGATTTACCGCCTATTTCAAGGCGCGCCTTCGGCAATTCCGTCCAATTGATTTTCCCCGAAGCCCGAGACGCGGACGAAACGCCTCTCAAAGGAAGGTACGGCATAACCGCTCTGGCCTATAAACTACCGGTTTCGACGCAGGAAAAGCACAGGGAAAGCACTAGCGTTCCCCCCAAGAAACCACGTCCAAGCAGACCGATGAAGTAGGCCCCAAGTCTGAAAGCGGACCTAAAGGAGCCCGTTTGGCGGTCGCGAGCTGGAATACACCGTTCTCCTTCTCACTAACAACCTCCCGGAGAGACCGGCAGCTGTACAGCGCCTTCTACGCTACACGGAGGAGTCGGATAGCGGGCAGATGCCGCGTCCCGAATGCGCAACTAGAGATTGGAACGCACGGACGTAAACAAACGCCCGTGACGTAGCGGAGGTCTAGCGTATTCACGTTTACCGTGCGTCAGTTCTCCTCTGCGGACAGGCCGTTCCATCTTCTTTACTCGTTAGCTGACAGACGCCCTAGGAGAAAGCAAAGAAAGGAAGAAATTCAAAAGGAAATGAAACAGATCGGAGGGAGCCTCAAAGGCTTTGATCCATCCCCCCAGGCAGCCGAACCACCTTCGCAAAGGCACACCTCAAAAGACACGTCCTTCCGGGATCGCTGCACAGCCCAGCCAGAAAAGAGGAACAGAAACAAACAGAACGAGAAGGCTGCAGAGGGGGACGGAGGGCCGGAAAGGAGCCTGCTGTCCAGCGATGGTATTTTACCGCTCCTTGCGCGTTAGCAGCCCCTTTCAGATGCTTAAGCCCAAATTCTCTCAGCCCTTAACAGCTTCAGTACCCGCGGCACCTAGTTTTTCCACGCTCTCCAGTCTTCCTCGCTCTTTCCCGTCTCGGGCGAAAAGCCTCCCAGACCCCGTCTGCACTTACGCGCTTCCTTAAAACAGGATCGCCGAAATCAACCGAACGGGCTGAGCTGCTCCTCTTCCGCTCGCCGGCCCTCGGAACGTCAGCCTGCAAACGAATCGGACCACCGAGGTCACCGGCAGAGTCTCCTTTCGGAGCTCGGCCCCCCCCCCCAAGCTTTAACGACGGTTTCCCAAGCGGGGCAAACGCAGGGCCTCCCTTCGGCCCCGGAACGGTTTTTATCGCGGGCTCCCAAGTCGCCGTTACGACACTAAGCGGCAAAGCAAGGCAAAGACAGCTGGGGTCGCAGCTTACCCACCTAGGCACGAAAATTCTTCTTTGAGGCCTCCCTCGCTGCTTTTGCCAGGTAAACACACCAAAACAAAGCTCCCGACAGGCAGCTGAGGCTTCACATGGACCTCGGGGCCCCGCTAGCAACGGCGACGCTGGAGCCGCCGGGCTACCAGGCGCTATTCCCCCCCCCCCTCCCCTCCCCTCCCCTGCCCTGCCGGCCCGCGAACCGCGGCTTATTACTCACGAGTCCGGGAAGGACGCCGCCGACCTTCCCGCGGCCGAAGGCTCCTCGTCAGGAGCGGGCAGAGAACCTTTCCGCCGGCATTCGGAGTCTCCCGGCCGCTCTCGACACCCGATAACTTGCCGAGAAAGGGCTGAGGGCGGGAGCCTGCAGTTCTTCACGGCAGCACACAGTCGTTCCCCGATGTGCCGAACGCCTAGCATTAACACAATTTAGAAATACAAAAATACCACCGCTACAGGGCGCAAAGCCAAGCTGAAATTTCGGCAGCCAAAGCAAACCTCTGCGCGCCCGACAGAACGAGCCACGTGCATCGGCGCCTACAGCTCCTCAAGGCTAGCGAGGCCTCGTGGGCGACGTTCCTCTGGCAGGCTGCGCAGCTGAACTCCCCCGTGTCGCCTAAGAGTCCGTGACGTGACGTATTCAAAGCTCAGCAGAAATTAACAATCCAAAGTTGTTTCTAAGCACAAAAGCGGATCTACTACACGAGAAGGAAGGAGTCCTAATTCCGCAAGGCTTTACCTTTTCTTCGAGCTGCCGTCTTCCTGCTGCCCCAAAGACCATTGCCAGGCAATTAACCTGGGGTCGCGCTAAATGAGCCTTCCTCTTCGTTTTACAATTCGCACGCTTGCCTCTCCCTCTCTCTCTGGCCACCTGACCGCCGTTCCCCGAAGACGGGAATTTGCCGTCTTGGAGCTCTTAAAGCACGACGCTTCACAGATGCAGAGAGTCACGCGCACGGAAACGGATGGACGCAGCGTCCTTTCCGTAACGCGTACGCACCTTCCGTTAGATGTCGCTCATCTGTTATTCCGATCGCTATTACCGGCGAACCTTCCTCACCGGGAGGAACGGGCTTTCCCTTTCGGGGCGACGGAGACGGCTCTCGCTCGGTTCCCTTTAATTTTATTACTTCGGCTCGCTTACGTTTTTCTGTCTCTTCAGCTTCAGCCGTGGCAACGAATCTAAAAATTAAATATCCTATCTTTCCTTTTCTACGTACGCGTGTACGATAACAAAACAAAATACAAACGACCGAAGCAAAACTAAGGCAGCTACGGTTAACAAGAGGCGCAGGGCAGCAACGGGTCGCTTAGTCCTCAGCGCTGCCTCCGGGAGGGAGGCCGAAAGAACGAACGTTCCGCATCAAGAGTTACCTTGGTTACCCGGGCCAGAACGCCTCCTACTGTCGCAGCTTCTGGGGAGATCGAGGGTCCGCTGCTGCATTTTTGCTTCCTCCTTTCAGCCCGCCCCTTCGGGAGTAAACGCAAAAAACCGCTCGCTCGTCCGGCTTTGCTCTTTGTCAGCATTTGCTATTGTCGGTTCCGCCTCTGTAACAAAGACAGAAAATTGCATTTCGCTTCCAACAAAACACTTCGATTTACACGCGTTCTTTTTCTCTTTCCCGTGGTTTTTTTTTTTTTCTTTCCCCCCTTTCTTTCTTTTTCCTTCTTTCCCTCAAAGGAAAGGTCTTAATACACCGCTTTGCATCGTACGTTACGGGGTAAGCCGTTTGGAAACGCTACAGGGCCGACGCCGCGCCGCAACCCTGCTCCGGGGCCCGCCTGCCCCCCCGCTCCGCTCCGCCGCGCCGCCTCCGCAGGGGCGAGCGCGTGCCCCGGCCCGCGCTGCCAACGAACTGGCGCCCTAAACGCCGCGCACGCAAAACGCAAAGTCACACCCGCGCTCCCGGCGCGGCGCCGGGTCCCAGCCCGCCCCCCCACTCGCCCCGCACCGCCGCCTCCACGCAGCGACGGCCGCAGCGGGCAGGATGCAGCCCGACGCCCCCCGAACCTATGCGTTCGCCTCACCCGGGGGCCCCACATCCTTCACTCCACGCCACCTCCGCACTCACCCGCCGCCGCCGCCGAGCGAAAACGCCCTCCCTGCTCGCCGCCATCTTGCTTCCCCGCCGCCGCGCATGCGCCGCTCGCCAACGGACTGCGGCGGCAGTGACGCTTGAGCACCGCGCACGTGCCGGCTCGGACAGCGCGGGGGGGGGGGAGCGAGGGGAGCGGGAGGGGCGGGGGGGAGCGAGGGGAGCGGGAGGGGAGCAGAGGGAGCCCGAGGGGCGGGGGGGAGCGAGGGGAGCCCGAGGGGCGGGGCGGAGTGCGAGGGGAGCGCGAGAGGCGGGGGGGGAGCGTGAGGGGAGCAGGGGGGCCCGAGGAGCGGGGGGGAGCACGAGGGGAGCCCGAGAAGCGGGGGGGGAGCGCGGGGGCGGGGGGGAGCGCGAGGGGACCAGGGGGAGCGCGAGGGGCGGGGCGGAGCGCGAGGGGAGCAAGGGGAGCCCGAGAGAAGCCTGAGAAGCAGGGGGGAGCCCGAGAAGCGGGGGGGAGCGCGAGGGGAGCAGGGGGAGTGCGAGGGGCGGGGCAGAGCGCGAGGGGAGCAAGGGGAGCCCGAGGAGCGGGGGGGAGCGTGAGAAGAGCCTGAGAAGCAGGGGGGAGCCCGAGAAGCGGGGGGGAGCGCGAGGGGAGCCCGAGAAGCGGGGGGGAGCGCGAGGGGAGCAGGGGGAGCCCGAGGGGCGGGGCGGAGCGCGAGGGGAGCAGGGGGAGCGCGAGGGGAGCAGGGGGAGCGCGAGGGGAGCAGGGGGAGCGCGAGGGGAGCCCGAGAAGCGGGGGGGAGCGCGAGGGGAGCAGGGGGAGCCCGAGGAGCGGGGGGGGAGCGCGAGGGGCGGGTGGAGCGGGGAATCCCGAGGGGCGGGGGGGAGCCGGGGAGCCCGAGGGGCGGGGGGGAGCACGAAGGGAGGCGAGACCCGCAATGGCATGCTCGCGCCGCGGCGCTGCAGCCGGGCGGCTCACGCGTGCGAACCGCAGCCCGCCGTGGCAGCCCGGGACTCCCAGCGAGCGCCCCGAGGCTGCCCGAGCCCGTGGCCGCTCCAAGAGCACCGGGAAGGGGCGACGAGCACGCTCCATTCGCTTACCCGTTACCGAAACGGCGGAGAGCAGCAGCAAACATGGCGACCGGCACTGAGCATGTGCGCGCCGGCTGTCTGCGCATGCGCGCCCCCCCCACCGGGTGCAGTACCGCTTTTTGGACACAGGGTGGCAGCAGTGAGCGCGGCGGAACGCTGTGCGCGTGCGCGCCCCCCCCACCGGGTGCAGTACCGCTTTTTGGACACAGGGTGGCAGCAGTGAGCACGGCGGAACCCAGTGCGCACACGAGCCCCCCCACAGGGTGCAGTACCGATTTTTGGACACAGGGTGGCAGCAGTGAGCGCGGCGGAACGCTGTGCGCACGCGCGCCCCCCCCACAGGGTGCAGTACCGATTTTTGGACACAGGGTGGCAGCAGTGAGCACGGCGGAACCCAGTGCGCATGCGCGCCCCCCTTTATCGTGCCGTACCGCTTTTTGGACGCCCCGAGGGCAGCAGGGCGCGCGGCCGGCCGCCGTGCGCCTGCGCGCCCCCCTTTCCGTGCCGTACTGCTTTTTTGACGCCCCGAGGGCAGCAGGGCGCGCGGCCGCCCCCGGCACGCGCACACCGCTGCAGAGCCCCCCCGCCCGCCCTTTGCAGACATTTCACCACCCTCGCCTCGGCTCATCTGCCCTTATTTACAGCGCCTGCTGCGAGGCGCAGCGTCGCCGCGTGTCGTGCTCGAGCCGCTGCTCCTAGAGGCTTCAGTAACAGCGCTTTCCTTTGAACATCGTTGCAAAATACTCCACAGACAAAAAAGAGTCAGAGGCTGCACTTAAAAAAACAAAACGAAAACAAAAATACCACCCACCTACTTAACGGGACAATTTGCAAGCGTTCCAAGAAGCAGGCGTTCTTCTTTAGGACTTTCGACCTCTCGCCTTTACTGATCGTTAAACAAAATAAACAGCCCAAAGCAAGCCGCGCTATTTGCTTGACAGACTGCTCGGTTTTTATTATTAAACGGTACGAGATGCTGGCACGCGGCATGTCTTCTTCGGATTCTTGGGCCGACGTTCCTTCGGCCGCACGCACGCGGTCAAATGCGTCTTTTTCACGTCCCGCCGTCAGGGCCTCCCCAGCAATTCCCGCAGCGACTGCCCCCTCGGGACAAACAGCTCGAGGACACGCACGGTCTTGCTAAAAGAACGGGGGGGGGGGGGGGGGAACAAACGCGTGCGCTGAGCGCGGCACTCGCAGACCCGATCTTCGGGTCCAAAAGAAAACTCTCTAAAGCGGACCAGGCGGGCCAAAGAGGTCCCTTCTTTGCGCCACGCTTCTTTCCTCGCACAGACGTCGGCCGCCTCTGCCCGCTCTCACGGTATCCCCTACCGGCAAGGACACGGCGAAACGTTTCGGAAACGACGGCGTTTCCCAGAAGCGTTTCCGCCGCCTTGGGAAAACGGCCGAAGGAGAGGCTCACGCGGGGCGCGTAGCTAGAAAGAACGCTCCGCACAAAGGCCTAAAATGACCAGCCCGGAGCAGGGATCCCGGGCTCTCCGGGAGCGCAGGAGTTCTCACGTCCTTACTGAGCAGAGACCGCTGCCCGTGAAACACGAGACGCCGCAGCGACGCCGATCGTTGGAGGGAAGCCTGCAATAAGAGCGAAAGAAAAGCAGACGTTGAGGACAAAGACCAAGTTACGAGCCCCTCGCGATTCAGACACGCTTCTAGATTTACCGCCTATTTCAAGGCGCGCCTTCGGCAATTCCGTCCAATTGATTTTCCCCGAAGCCCGAGACGCGGACGAAACGCCTCTCAAAGGAAGGTACGGCATAACCGCTCTGGCCTATAAACTACCGGTTTCGACGCAGGAAAAGCACAGGGAAAGCACTAGCGTTCCCCCCAAGAAACCACGTCCAAGCGGACCGATGAAGTAGGCCCCAAGTCTGAAAGCGGACCTAAAGGAGCCCGTTTGGCGGTCGCGAGCTGGAATACACCGTTCTCCTTCTCACTAACAACCTCCCGGAGAGACCGGCAGCTGTACAGCGCCTTCTACGCTACACGGAGGAGTCGGATAGCGGGCAGATGCCGCGTCCCGAATGCGCAACTAGAGATTGGAACGCACGGACGTAAACAAACGCCCGTGACGTAGCGGAGGTCTAGCGTATTCACGTTTACCGTGCGTCAGTTCTCCTCTGCGGACAGGCCGTTCCATCTTCTTTACTCGTTAGCTGACAGACGCCCTAGGAGAAAGCAAAGAAAGGAAGAAATTCAAAAGGAAATGAAACAGATCGGAGGGAGCCTCAAAGGCTTTGATCCATCCCCCCAGGCAGCCGAACCACCTTCGCAAAGGCACACCTCAAAAGACACGTCCTTCCGGGATCGCTGCACAGCCCAGCCAGAAAAGAGGAACAGAAACAAACAGAACGAGAAGGCTGCAGAGGGGGACGGAGGGCCGGAAAGGAGCCTGCTGTCCAGCGATGGTATTTTACCGCTCCTTGCGCGTTAGCAGCCCCTTTCAGATGCTTAAGCCCAAATTCTCTCAGCCCTTAACAGCTTCAGTACCCGCGGCACCTAGTTTTTCCACGCTCTCCAGTCTTCCTCGCTCTTTCCCGTCTCGGGCGAAAAGCCTCCCAGACCCCGTCTGCACTTACGCGCTTCCTTAAAACAGGATCGCCGAAATCAACCGAACGGGCTGAGCTGCTCCTCTTCCGCTCGCCGGCCCTCGGAACGTCAGCCTGCAAACGAATCGGACCACCGAGGTCACCGGCAGAGTCTCCTTTCGGAGCTCGGCCCCCCCCCCCAAGCTTTAACGACGGTTTCCCAAGCGGGGCAAACGCAGGGCCTCCCTTCGGCCCCGGAACGGTTTTTATCGCGGGCTCCCAAGTCGCCGTTACGACACTAAGCGGCAAAGCAAGGCAAAGACAGCTGGGGTCGCAGCTTACCCACCTAGGCACGAAAATTCTTCTTTGAGGCCTCCCTCGCTGCTTTTGCCAGGTAAACACACCAAAACAAAGCTCCCGACAGGCAGCTGAGGCTTCACATGGACCTCGGGGCCCCGCTAGCAACGGCGACGCCGGAGCCGCCGGGCTACCAGGCGCTATTCCCCCCCCCCCTCCCCTCCCCTCCCCTGCCCTGCCGGCCCGCGAACCGCGGCTTATTACTCACGAGTCCGGGAAGGACGCCGCCGACCTTCCCGCGGCCGAAGGCTCCTCGTCAGGAGCGGGCAGAGAACCTTTCCGCCGGCATTCGGAGTCTCCCGGCCGCTCTCGACACCCGATAACTTGCCGAGAAAGGGCTGAGGGCGGGAGCCTGCAGTTCTTCACGGCAGCACACAGTCGTTCCCCGATGTGCCGAACGCCTAGCATTAACACAATTTAGAAATACAAAAATACCACCGCTACAGGGCGCAAAGCCAAGCTGAAATTTCGGCAGCCAAAGCAAACCTCTGCGCGCCCGACAGAACGAGCCACGTGCATCGGCGCCTACAGCTCCTCAAGGCTAGCGAGGCCTCGTGGGCGACGTTCCTCTGGCAGGCTGCGCAGCTGAACTCCCCCGTGTCGCCTAAGAGTCCGTGACGTGACGTATTCAAAGCTCAGCAGAAATTAACAATCCAAAGTTGTTTCTAAGCACAAAAGCGGATCTACTACACGAGAAGGAAGGAGTCCTAATTCCGCAAGGCTTTACCTTTTCTTCGAGCTGCCGTCTTCCTGCTGCCCCAAAGACCATTGCCAGGCAATTAACCTGGGGTCGCGCTAAATGAGCCTTCCTCTTCGTTTTACAATTCGCACGCTTGCCTCTCCCTCTCTCTCTGGCCACCTGACCGCCGTTCCCCGAAGACGGGAATTTGCCGTCTTGGAGCTCTTAAAGCACGACGCTTCACAGATGCAGAGAGTCACGCGCACGGAAACGGATGGACGCAGCGTCCTTTCCGTAACGCGTACGCACCTTCCGTTAGATGTCGCTCATCTGTTATTCCGATCGCTATTACCGGCGAACCTTCCTCACCGGGAGGAACGGGCTTTCCCTTTCGGGGCGACGGAGACGGCTCTCGCTCGGTTCCCTTTAATTTTATTACTTCGGCTCGCTTACGTTTTTCTGTCTCTTCAGCTTCAGCCGTGGCAACGAATCTAAAAATTAAATATCCTATCTTTCCTTTTCTACGTACGCGTGTACGATAACAAAACAAAATACAAACGACCGAAGCAAAACTAAGGCAGCTACGGTTAACAAGAGGCGCAGGGCAGCAACGGGTCGCTTAGTCCTCAGCGCTGCCTCCGGGAGGGAGGCCGAAAGAACGAACGTTCCGCATCAAGAGTTACCTTGGTTACCCGGGCCAGAACGCCTCCTACTGTCGCAGCTTCTGGGGAGATCGAGGGTCCGCTGCTGCATTTTTGCTTCCTCCTTTCAGCCCGCCCCTTCGGGAGTAAACGCAAAAAACCGCTCGCTCGTCCGGCTTTGCTCTTTGTCAGCATTTGCTATTGTCGGTTCCGCCTCTGTAACAAAGACAGAAAATTGCATTTCGCTTCCAACAAAACACTTCGATTTACACGCGTTCTTTTTCTCTTTCCCGTGGTTTTTTTTTTTTTCTTTCCCCCCTTTCTTTCTTTTTCCTTCTTTCCCTCAAAGGAAAGGTCTTAATACACCGCTTTGCATCGTACGTTACGGGGTAAGCCGTTTGGAAACGCTACAGGGCCGACGCCGCGCCGCAACCCTGCTCCGGGGCCCGCCTGCCCCCCCGCTCCGCTCCGCCGCGCCGCCTCCGCAGGGGCGAGCGCGTGCCCCGGCCCGCGCTGCCAACGAACTGGCGCCCTAAACGCCGCGCACGCAAAACGCAAAGTCACACCCGCGCTCCCGGCGCGGCGCCGGGTCCCAGCCCGCCCCCCCACTCGCCCCGCACCGCCGCCTCCACGCAGCGACGGCCGCAGCGGGCAGGATGCAGCCCGACGCCCCCCGAACCTATGCGTTCGCCTCACCCGGGGGCCCCACATCCTTCACTCCACGCCACCTCCGCACTCACCCGCCGCCGCCGCCGAGCGAAAACGCCCTCCCTGCTCGCCGCCATCTTGCTTCCCCGCCGCCGCGCATGCGCCGCTCGCCAACGGACTGCGGCGGCAGTGACGCTTGAGCACCGCGCACGTGCCGGCTCGGACAGCGCGGGGGGGGGGGAGCGAGGGGAGCGGGAGGGGCGGGGGGGAGCGAGGGGAGCGGGAGGGGAGCAGAGGGAGCCCGAGGGGCGGGGGGGAGCGAGGGGAGCCCGAGGGGCGGGGCGGAGTGCGAGGGGAGCGCGAGAGGCGGGGGGGGAGCGTGAGGGGAGCAGGGGGGCCCGAGGAGCGGGGGGGAGCACGAGGGGAGCCCGAGAAGCGGGGGGGGAGCGCGGGGGCGGGGGGGAGCGCGAGGGGACCAGGGGGAGCGCGAGGGGCGGGGCGGAGCGCGAGGGGAGCAAGGGGAGCCCGAGAGAAGCCTGAGAAGCAGGGGGGAGCCCGAGAAGCGGGGGGGAGCGCGAGGGGAGCAGGGGGAGTGCGAGGGGCGGGGCAGAGCGCGAGGGGAGCAAGGGGAGCCCGAGGAGCGGGGGGGAGCGTGAGAAGAGCCTGAGAAGCAGGGGGGAGCCCGAGAAGCGGGGGGGAGCGCGAGGGGAGCCCGAGAAGCGGGGGGGAGCGCGAGGGGAGCAGGGGGAGCCCGAGGGGCGGGGCGGAGCGCGAGGGGAGCAGGGGGAGCGCGAGGGGAGCAGGGGGAGCGCGAGGGGAGCAGGGGGAGCGCGAGGGGAGCCCGAGAAGCGGGGGGGAGCGCGAGGGGAGCAGGGGGAGCCCGAGGAGCGGGGGGGGAGCGCGAGGGGCGGGTGGAGCGGGGAATCCCGAGGGGCGGGGGGGAGCGCGAGGGGAGCAGGGGGAGCGCGAGGGGAGCAGGGGGAGCGCGAGGGGAGCAGGGGGAGCGCGAGGGGAGCAGGGGGAGCGCGAGGGGAGCCCGAGAAGCGGGGGGGAGCGCGAGAGGCGGGGCGGAGCGCGAGGGGAGCAGGGGGAGCCCGAGGAGCGGGGGGGGAGCGCGAGGGGAGCCCGAGAAGCAGGGGGGAGCGCGGGGATGGGGGGGAGCGCGAGGGGAGCCCGAGAAGCAGGGGGGAGCGCGGGGGCGGGGGGGGAGCGCGAAGGGAGCCCGAGAAGCGGGGGGGAGCGCGAGGGGCGGGTGGAGCGGGGAATCCCGAGGGGCGGGGGGGAGCCGGGGAGCCCGAGGGGCGGGGGGGAGCACGAAGGGAGGCGAGACCCGCAATGGCATGCTCGCGCCGCGCCGCTGCAGCCGGGCGGCTCACGCGTGCGAACCGCAGCCCGCCGCGGCAGCCCGGGACTCCCAGCGAGCGCCCCGAGGCTGCCCGAGCCCGTGGCCGCTCCAAGAGCACCGGGAAGGGGCGACGAGCACGCTCCATTCGCTTACCCGTTACCGAAACGGCGGAGAGCAGCAGCAAACATGGCGACCGGCACTGAGCATGTGCGCGCCGGCTGTCTGCGCATGCGCGCCCCCCCCACCGGGTGCAGTACCGCTTTTTGGACACAGGGTGGCAGCAGTGAGCGCGGCGGAACGCTGTGCGCGTGCGCGCCCCCCCACCGGGTGCAGTACCGCTTTTTGGACACAGGGTGGCAGCAGTGAGCACGGCGGAACCCAGTGCGCACACGAGCCCCCCCACAGGGTGCAGTACCGATTTTTGGACACAGGGTGGCAGCAGTGAGCACGGAGGAACCCAGTGCGCACGCGCGCCCCCCCCACCGGGTGCAGTACCGCTTTTTGGACACAGGGTGGCAGCAGTGAGCGCGGCGGAACGCTGTGCGCACGCGCGCCCCCCCCACAGGGTGCAGTACCGATTTTTGGACACAGGGTGGCAGCAGTGAGCACGGCGGAACCCAGTGCGCATGCGCGCCCCCCTTTATCGTGCCGTACCGCTTTTTGGACGCCCCGAGGGCAGCAGGGCGCGCGGCCGGCCCCCGTGCGCCTGCGCGCCCCCCTTTCCGTGCCGTACTGCTTTTTTGACGCCCCGAGGGCAGCAGGGCGCGCGGCCGCCCCCGGCACGCGCACACCGCTGCAGAGCCCCCCCGCCCGCCCTTTGCAGACATTTCACCACCCTCGCCTCGGCTCATCTGCCCTTATTTACAGCGCCTGCTGCGAGGCGCAGCGTCGCCGCGTGTCGTGCTCGAGCCGCTGCTCCTAGAGGCTTCAGTAACAGCGCTTTCCTTTGAACATCGTTGCAAAATACTCCACAGACAAAAAAGAGTCAGAGGCTGCACTTAAAAAAACAAAACGAAAACAAAAAAACCACCCACCTACTTAACGGGACAATTTGCAAGCGTTCCAAGAAGCAGCCGTTCTTCTTTAGAACTTTCGACCTCTCGCCTTTACTGATCGTTAAACAAAATAAACAGCCCAAAGCAAGCCGCGCTATTTGCTTGACAGACTGCTCGGTTTTTATTATTAAACGGTACGAGATGCTGGCACGCGGCATGTCTTCTTCGGATTCTTGGGCCGACGTTCCTTCGGCCGCACGCACGCGGTCAAATGCGTCTTTTTCACGTCCCGCCGTCAGGGCCTCCCCAGCAATTCCCGCAGCGACTGCCCCCTCGGGACAAACAGCTCGAGGACACGCACGGTCTTGCTAAAAGAACGGGGGGGGGGGGGGGGGGAACAAACGCGTGCGCTGAGCGCGGCACTCGCAGACCCGATCTTCGGGTCCAAAAGAAAACTCTCTAAAGCGGACCAGGCGGGCCAAAGAGGTCCCTTCTTTGCGCCACGCTTCTTTCCTCGCACAGACGTCGGCCGCCTCTGCCCGCTCTCACGGTATCCCCTACCGGCAAGGACACGGCGAAACGTTTCGGAAACGACGGCGTTTCCCAGAAGCGTTTCCGCCGCCTTGGGAAAACGGCCGAAGGAGAGGCTCACGCGGGGCGCGTAGCTAGAAAGAACGCTCCGCACAAAGGCCTAAAATGACCAGCCCGGAGCAGGGATCCCGGGCTCTCCGGGAGCGCAGGAGTTCTCACGTCCTTACTGAGCAGAGACCGCTGCCCGTGAAACACGAGACGCCGCAGCGACGCCGATCGTTGGAGGGAAGCCTGCAATAAGAGCGAAAGAAAAGCAGACGTTGAGGACAAAGACCAAGTTACGAGCCCCTCGCGATTCAGACACGCTTCTAGATTTACCGCCTATTTCAAGGCGCGCCTTCGGCAATTCCGTCCAATTGATTTTCCCCGAAGCCCGAGACGCGGACGAAACGCCTCTCAAAGGAAGGTACGGCATAACCGCTCTGGCCTATAAACTACCGGTTTCGACGCAGGAAAAGCACAGGGAAAGCACTAGCGTTCCCCCCAAGAAACCACGTCCAAGCGGACCGATGAAGTAGGCCCCAAGTCTGAAAGCGGACCTAAAGGAGCCCGTTTGGCGGTCGCGAGCTGGAATACACCGTTCTCCTTCTCACTAACAACCTCCCGTAGAGACCGGCAGCTGTACAGCGCCTTCTACGCTACACGGAGGAGTCGGATAGCGGGCAGATGCCGCGTCCCGAATGCGCAACTAGAGATTGGAACGCAACGGACGTAAACAAACGCCCGTGACGTAGCGGAGGTCTAGCGTATTCACGTTTACCGTGCGTCAGTTCTCCTCTGCGGACAGGCCGTTCCATCTTCTTTACTCGTTAGCTGACAGACGCCCTAGGAGAAAGCAAAGAAAGGAAGAAATTCAAAAGGAAATGAAACAGATCGGAGGGAGCCTCAAAGGCTTTGATCCATCCCCCCAGGCAGCCGAACCACCTTCGCAAAGGCACACCTCAAAAGACACGTCCTTCCGGGATCGCTGCACAGCCCAGCCAGAAAAGAGGAACAGAAACAAACAGAACGAGAAGGCTGCAGAGGGGGACGGAGGGCCGGAAAGGAGCCTGCTGTCCAGCGATGGTATTTTACCGCTCCTTGCGCGTTAGCAGCCCCTTTCAGATGCTTAAGCCCAAATTCTCTCAGCCCTTAACAGCTTCAGTACCCGCGGCACCTAGTTTTTCCACGCTCTCCAGTCTTCCTCGCTCTTTCCCGTCTCGGGCGAAAAGCCTCCCAGACCCCGTCTGCACTTACGCGCTTCCTTAAAACAGGATCGCCGAAATCAACCGAACGGGCTGAGCTGCTCCTCTTCCGCTCGCCGGCCCTCGGAACGTCAGCCTGCAAACGAATCGGACCACCGAGGTCACCGGCAGAGTCTCCTTTCGGAGCTCGGCCCCCCCCCCAAGCTTTAACGACGGTTTCCCAAGCGGGGCAAACGCAGGGCCTCCCTTCGGCCCCGGAACGGTTTTTATCGCGGGCTCCCAAGTCGCCGTTACGACACTAAGCGGCAAAGCAAGGCAAAGACAGCTGGGGTCGCAGCTTACCCACCTAGGCACGAAAATTCTTCTTTGAGGCCTCCCTCGCTGCTTTTGCCAGGTAAACACACCAAAACAAAGCTCCCGACAGGCAGCTGAGGCTTCACATGGACCTCGGGGCCCCGCTAGCAACGGCAACGCCGGAGCCGCCGGGCTACCAGGCGCTATTCCCCCCCCCCCTCCCCTCCCCTCCCCTGCCCTGCCGGCCCGCGAACCGCGGCTTATTACTCACGAGTCCGGGAAGGACGCCGCCGACCTTCCCGCGGCCGAAGGCTCCTCGTCAGGAGCGGGCAGAGAACCTTTCCGCCGGCATTCGGAGTCTCCCGGCCGCTCTCGACACCCGATAACTTGCCGAGAAAGGGCTGAGGGCGGGAGCCTGCAGTTCTTCACGGCAGCGCACAGTCGTTCCCCGATGTGCCGAACGCCTAGCATTAACACAATTTAGAAATACAAAAATACCACCGCTACAGGGCGCAAAGCCAAGCTGAAATTTCGGCAGCCAAAGCAAACCTCTTCGCGCCCGACAGAACGAGCCACGTGCATCGGCGCCTACAGCTCCTCAAGGCTAGCGAGGCCTCGTGGGCGACGTTCCTCTGGCAGGCTGCGCAGCTGAACTCCCCCGTGTCGCCTAAGAGTCCGTGACGTGACGTATTCAAAGCTCAGCAGAAATTAACAATCCAAAGTTGTTTCTAAGCACAAAAGCGGATCTACTACACGAGAAGGAAGGAGTCCTAATTCCGCAAGGCTTTACCTTTTCTTCGAGCTGCCGTCTTCCTGCTGCCCCAAATACCATTGCCAGGCAATTAACCTGGGGTCGCGCTAAATGAGCCTTCCTCTTCGTTTTACAATTCGCACGCTTGCCTCTCCCTCTCTCTCTGGCCACCTGACCGCCGTTCCCCGAAGACGGGAATTTGCCGTCTTGGAGCTCTTAAAGCACGACGCTTCACAGATGCAGAGAGTCACGCGCACGGAAACGGATGGACGCAGCGTCCTTTCCGTAACGCGTACGCACCTTCCGTTAGATGTCGCTCATCTGTTATTCCGATCGCTATTACCGGCGAACCTTCCTCACCGGGAGGAACGGGCTTTCCCTTTCGGGGCGACGGAGACGGCTCTCGCTCGGTTCCCTTTAATTTTATTACTTCGGCTCGCTTACGTTTTTCTGTCTCTTCAGCTTCAGCCGTGGCAACGAATCTAAAAATTAAATATCCTATCTTTCCTTTTCTACGTACGCGTGTACGATAACAAAACAAAATACAAACGACCGAAGCAAAACTAAGGCAGCTACGGTTAACAAGAGGCGCAGGGCAGCAACGGGTCGCTTAGTCCTCAGCGCTGCCTCCGGGAGGGAGGCCGAAAGAACGAACGTTCCGCATCAAGAGTTACCTTGGTTACCTGGGCCAGAACGCCTCCTACTGTCGCAGCTTCTGGGGAGATCGAGGGTCCGCTGCTGCATTTTTGCTTCCTCCTTTCAGCCCGCCCCTTCGGGAGTAAACGCAAAAAACCGCTCGCTCGTCCGGCTTTGCTCTTTGTCAGCATTTGCTATTGTCGGTTCCGCCTCTGTAACAAAGACAGAAAATTGCATTTCGCTTCCAACAAAACACTTCGATTTACACGCGTTCTTTTTCTCTTTCCCGTGGTTTTTTTTTTTTTCTTTCCCCCCTTTCTTTCTTTTTCCTTCTTTCCCTCAAAGGAAAGGTCTTAATACACCGCTTTGCATCGTACGTTACGGGGTAAGCCGTTTGGAAACGCTACAGGGCCGACGCCGCGCCGCAACCCTGCTCCGGGGCCCGCCTGCCCCCCCGCTCCGCTCCGCCGCGCCGCCTCCGCAGGGGCGAGCGCGTGCCCCGGCCCGCGCTGCCAACGAACTGGCGCCCTAAACGCCGCGCACGCAAAACGCAAAGTCACACCCGCGCTCCCGGCGCGGCGCCGGGTCCCAGCCCGCCCCCCCACTCGCCCCGCACCGCCGCCTCCACGCAGCGACGGCCGCAGCGGGCAGGATGCAGCCCGACGCCCCCCGAACCTATGCGTTCGCCTCACCCGGGGGCCCCACATCCTTCACTCCACGCCACCTCCGCACTCACCCGCCGCCGCCGCCGAGCGAAAACGCCCTCCCTGCTCGCCGCCATCTTGCTTCCCCGCCGCCGCGCATGCGCCGCTCGCCAACGGACTGCGGCGGCAGTGACGCTTGAGCACCGCGCACGTGCCGGCTCGGACAGCGCGGGGGGGGGGGAGCGAGGGGAGCGGGAGGGGCGGGGGGGAGCGAGGGGAGCGGGAGGGGAGCAGAGGGAGCCCGAGGGGCGGGGGGGAGCGAGGGGAGCCCGAGGGGCGGGGCGGAGTGCGAGGGGAGCGCGAGAGGCGGGGGGGGAGCACGAGGGGAGCAGGGGGGCCCGAGGAGCGGGGGGGAGCACGAGGGGAGCCCGAGAAGCAGGGGGGAGCGCGAGGGGAGCAGGGGGAGCCCGAGGGGCGGGGCGGAGCGCGAGGGGAGCAGGGGGAGCGCGAGGGGAGCAGGGGGAGCGCGAGGGGAGCGCGAGGGGCGGGGCGGAGCGCGAGGGGAGCAGGGGGAGCCCGAGGAGCGGGGGGGGAGCGCGAGGGGAGCCCGAGAAGCAGGGGGGAGCGCGGGGGTGGGGGGGAGCGCGAGGGGAGCCCGAGAAGCGGGGGGGAGCGCGAGGGGCGGGTGGAGCGGGGAATCCCGAGGGGCGAGGGCGAGCCGGGGAGCCCGAGGGGCGGGGGGGGAGCACGAAGGGAGGCGAGACCCGCAATGGCATGCTCGCGCCGCGGCGCTGCAGCCGGGCGGCTCACGCGTGCGAACCGCAGCCCGCCGCGGCAGCCCGGGACTCCCAGCGAGCGCCCCGAGGCTGCCCGAGCCCGTGGCCGCTCCAAGAGCACCGGGAAGGGGCGACGAGCACGCTCCATTCGCTTACCCGTTACCGAAACGGCGGAGAGCAGCAGCAAACATGGCGACCGGCACTGAGCATGTGCGCGCCGGCTGTCTGCGCATGCGCGCCCCCCCCACCGGGTGCAGTACCGCTTTTTGGACACAGGGTGGCAGCAGTGAGCGCGGCGGAACGCTGTGCGCACGCGCGCCCCCCCCACAGGGTGCAGTACCGATTTTTGGACACAGGGTGGCAGCAGTGAGCACGGCGGAACCCAGTGCGCATGCGCGCCCCCCTTTATCGTGCCGTACCGCTTTTTGGACGCCCCGAGGGCAGCAGGGCGCGCGGCCGGCCGCCGTGCGCCTGCGCGCCCCCCTTTCCGTGCCGTACTGCTTTTTTGACGCCCCGAGGGCAGCAGGGCGCGCGGCCGCCCCCGGCACGCGCACACCGCTGCAGAGCCCCCCCGCCCGCCCTTTGCAGACATTTCACCACCCTCGCCTCGGCTCATCTGCCCTTATTTACAGCGCCTGCTGCGAGGCGCAGCGTCGCCGCGTGTCGTGCTCGAGCCGCTGCTCCTAGAGGCTTCAGTAACAGCGCTTTCCTTTGAACATCGTTGCAAAATACTCCACAGACAAAAAAGAGTCAGAGGCTGCACTTAAAAAAACAAAACAAAAACAAAAAAACCACCCACCTACTTAACGGGACAATTTGCAAGCGTTCCAAGAAGCAGCCGTTCTTCTTTAGAACTTTCGACCTCTCGCCTTTACTGATCGTTAAACAAAATAAACAGCCCAAAGCAAGCCGCGCTATTTGCTTGACAGACTGCTCGGTTTTTATTATTAAACGGTACGAGATGCTGGCACGCGGCATGTCTTATTCGGATTCTTGGGCCGACGTTCCTTCGGCCGCACGCACGCGGTCAAATGCGTCTTTTTCACGTCCCGCCGTCAGGGCCTCCCCAGCAATTCCCGCAGCGACTGCCCCCTCGGGACAAACAGCTCGAGGACACGCACGGTCTTGCTAAAAGAACGGGGGGGGGGGGGGGGAACAAACGCGTGCGCTGAGCGCGGCACTCGCAGACCCGATCTTCGGGTCCAAAAGAAAACTCTCTAAAGCGGACCAGGCGGGCCAAAGAGGTCCCTTCTTTGCGCCACGCTTCTTTCCTCGCACAGACGTCGGCCGCCTCTGCCCGCTCTCACGGTATCCCCTACCGGCAAGGACACGGCGAAACGTTTCGGAAACGACGGCGTTTCCCAGAAGCGTTTCCGCCGCCTTGGGAAAACGGCCGAAGGAGAGGCTCACGCGGGGCGCGTAGCTAGAAAGAACGCTCCGCACAAAGGCCTAAAATGACCAGCCCGGAGCAGGGATCCCGGGCTCTCCGGGAGCGCAGGAGTTCTCACGTCCTTACTGAGCAGAGACCGCTGCCCGTGAAACACGAGACGCCGCAGCGACGCCGATCGTTGGAGGGAAGCCTGCAATAAGAGCGAAAGAAAAGCAGACGTTGAGGACAAAGACCAAGTTACGAGCCCCTCGCGATTCAGACACGCTTCTAGATTTACCGCCTATTTCAAGGCGCGCCTTCGGCAATTCCGTCCAATTGATTTTCCCCGAAGCCCGAGACGCGGACGAAACGCCTCTCAAAGGAAGGTACGGCATAACCGCTCTGGCCTATAAACTACCGGTTTCGACGCAGGAAAAGCACAGGGAAAGCACTAGCGTTCCCCCCAAGAAACCACGTCCAAGCAGACCGATGAAGTAGGCCCCAAGTCTGAAAGCGGACCTAAAGGAGCCCGTTTGGCGGTCGCGAGCTGGAATACACCGTTCTCCTTCTCACTAACAACCTCCCGGAGAGACCGGCAGCTGTACAGCGCCTTCTACGCTACACGGAGGAGTCGGATAGCGGGCAGATGCCGCGTCCCGAATGCGCAACTAGAGATTGGAACGCACGGACGTAAACAAACGCCCGTGACGTAGCGGAGGTCTAGCGTATTCACGTTTACCGTGCGTCAGTTCTCCTCTGCGGACAGGCCGTTCCATCTTCTTTACTCGTTAGCTGACAGACGCCCTAGGAGAAAGCAAAGAAAGGAAGAAATTCAAAAGGAAATGAAACAGATCGGAGGGAGCCTCAAAGGCTTTGATCCATCCCCCCAGGCAGCCGAACCACCTTCGCAAAGGCACACCTCAAAAGACACGTCCTTCCGGGATCGCTGCACAGCCCAGCCAGAAAAGAGGAACAGAAACAAACAGAACGAGAAGGCTGCAGAGGGGGACGGAGGGCCGGAAAGGAGCCTGCTGTCCAGCGATGGTATTTTACCGCTCCTTGCGCGTTAGCAGCCCCTTTCAGATGCTTAAGCCCAAATTCTCTCAGCCCTTAACAGCTTCAGTACCCGCGGCACCTAGTTTTTCCACGCTCTCCAGTCTTCCTCGCTCTTTCCCGTCTCGGGCGAAAAGCCTCCCAGACCCCGTCTGCACTTACGCGCTTCCTTAAAACAGGATCGCCGAAATCAACCGAACGGGCTGAGCTGCTCCTCTTCCGCTCGCCGGCCCTCGGAACGTCAGCCTGCAAACGAATCGGACCACCGAGGTCACCGGCAGAGTCTCCTTTCGGAGCTCGGCCCCCCCCCCCAAGCTTTAACGACGGTTTCCCAAGCGGGGCAAACGCAGGGCCTCCCTTCGGCCCCGGAACGGTTTTTATCGCGGGCTCCCAAGTCGCCGTTACGACACTAAGCGGCAAAGCAAGGCAAAGACAGCTGGGGTCGCAGCTTACCCACCTAGGCACGAAAATTCTTCTTTGAGGCCTCCCTCGCTGCTTTTGCCAGGTAAACACACCAAAACAAAGCTCCCGACAGGCAGCTGAGGCTTCACATGGACCTCGGGGCCCCGCTAGCAACGGCGACGCCGGAGCCGCCGGGCTACCAGGCGCTATTCCCCCCCCCCCTCCCCTCCCCTCCCCTGCCCTGCCGGCCCGCGAACCGCGGCTTATTACTCACGAGTCCGGGAAGGACGCCGCCGACCTTCCCGCGGCCGAAGGCTCCTCGTCAGGAGCGGGCAGAGAACCTTTCCGCCGGCATTCGGAGTCTCCCGGCCGCTCTCGACACCCGATAACTTGCCGAGAAAGGGCTGAGGGCGGGAGCCTGCAGTTCTTCACGGCAGCACACAGTCGTTCCCCGATGTGCCGAACGCCTAGCATTAACACAATTTAGAAATACAAAAATACCACCGCTACAGGGCGCAAAGCCAAGCTGAAATTTCGGCAGCCAAAGCAAACCTCTTCGCGCCCGACAGAACGAGCCACGTGCATCGGCGCCTACAGCTCCTCAAGGCTAGCGAGGCCTCGTGGGCGACGTTCCTCTGGCAGGCTGCGCAGCTGAACTCCCCCGTGTCGCCTAAGAGTCCGTGACGTGACGTATTCAAAGCTCAGCAGAAATTAACAATCCAAAGTTGTTTCTAAGCACAAAAGCGGATCTACTACACGAGAAGGAAGGAGTCCTAATTCCGCAAGGCTTTACCTTTTCTTCGAGCTGCCGTCTTTCTGCTGCCCCAAATACCATTGCCAGGCAATTAACCTGGGGTCGCGCTAAATGAGCCTTCCTCTTCGTTTTACAATTCGCACGCTTGCCTCTCCCTCTCTCTCTGGCCACCTGACCGCCGTTCCCCGAAGACGGGAATTTGCCGTCTTGGAGCTCTTAAAGCACGACGCTTCACAGATGCAGAGAGTCACGCGCACGGAAACGGATGGACGCAGCGTCCTTTCCGTAACGCGTACGCACCTTCCGTTAGATGTCGCTCATCTGTTATTCCGATCGCTATTACCGGCGAACCTTCCTCACCGGGAGGAACGGGCTTTCCCTTTCGGGGCGACGGAGACGGCTCTCGCTCGGTTCCCTTTAATTTTATTACTTCGGCTCGCTTACGTTTTTCTGTCTCTTCAGCTTCAGCCGTGGCAACGAATCTAAAAATTAAATATCCTATCTTTCCTTTTCTACGTACGCGTGTACGATAACAAAACAAAATACAAACGACCGAAGCAAAACTAAGGCAGCTACGGTTAACAAGAGGCGCAGGGCAGCAACGGGTCGCTTAGTCCTCAGCGCTGCCTCCGGGAGGGAGGCCGAAAGAACGAACGTTCCGCATCAAGAGTTACCTTGGTTACCCGGGCCAGAACGCCTCCTACTGTCGCAGCTTCTGGGGAGATCGAGGGTCCGCTGCTGCATTTTTGCTTCCTCCTTTCAGCCCGCCCCTTCGGGAGTAAGCGCAAAAAACCGCTCGCTCGTCCGGCTTTGCTCTTTGTCAGCATTTGCTATTGTCGGTTCCGCCTCTGTAACAAAGACAGAAAATTGCATTTCGCTTCCAACAAAACACTTCGATTTACACGCGTTCTTTTTCTCTTTCCCGTGGTTTTTTTTTTTTTCTTTCCCCCCTTTCTTTCTTTTTCCTTCTTTCCCTCAAAGGAAAGGTCTTAATACACCGCTTTGCATCGTACGTTACGGGGTAAGCCGTTTGGAAGCACTACAGGGCCGACGCCGCGCCGCAACCCTGCTCCGGGGCCCGCCTGCCCCCCCGCTCCGCTCCGCCGCGCCGCCTCCGCAGGGGCGAGCGCGTGCCCCGGCCCGCGCTGCCAACGAACTGGCGCCCTAAACGCCGCGCACGCAAAACGCAAAGTCACACCCGCGCTCCCGGCGCGGCGCCGGGTCCCAGCCCGCCCCCCCACTCGCCCCGCACCGCCGCCTCCACGCAGCGACGGCCGCAGCGGGCAGGATGCAGCCCGACGCCCCCCGAACCTATGCGTTCGCCTCACCCGGGGGCCCCACATCCTTCACTCCACGCCACCTCCGCACTCACCCGCCGCCGCCGAGCGAAAACGCCCTCCCTGCTCGCCGCCATCTTGCTTCCCCGCCGCCGCGCATGCGCCGCTCGCCAACGGACTGCGGCGGCAGTGACGCTTGAGCACCGCGCACGTGCCGGCTCGGACAGCGCGGGGGGGGGGAGCGAGGGGAGCGGGAGGGGCGGGGGGGAGCGAGGGGAGCGGGAGGGGAGCAGAGGGAGCCCGAGGGGCGGGGGGGAGCGAGGGGAGCCCGAGGGGCGGGGCGGAGTGCGAGGGGAGCGCGAGAGGCGGGGGGGGAGCGTGAGGGGAGCAGGGGGGCCCGAGGAGCGGGGGGGAGCACGAGGGGAGCCCAAGAAGCGGGGGGGGAGCGCGGGGGCGGGGGGGAGCGCGAGGGGACCAGGGGGAGCGCGAGGGGCGGGGCGGAGCGCGAGGGGAGCAAGGGGAGCCCGAGAGGAGACTGAGAAGCAGGGGGGAGCCCGAGAAGCGGGGGGGAGCGCGAGGGGAGCAGGGGGAGTGCGAGGGGCGGGGCAGAGCGCGAGGGGAGCAAGGGGAGCCCGAGGAGCGGGGGGGAGCGTGAGAAGAGCCTGAGAAGCAGGGGGGAGCCCGAGAAGCGGGGGGGAGCGCGAGGGGAGCCCGAGAAGCGGGGGGGAGCGCGAGGGGAGCAGGGGGAGCCCGAGGGGCGGGGCGGAGCGCGAGGGGAGCAGGGGGAGCGCAAGGGGAGCAGGGGGAGCGCGAGGGGAGCCCGAGAAGCGGGGGGGAGCGCGAGGGGCGGGGCGGAGCGCGAGGGGAGCAGGGGGAGCCCGAGGAGCGGGGGGGGAGCGCGAGGGGAGCCCGAGAAGCAGGGGGGAGCGCGGGGGTGGGGGGGAGCGCGAGGGGAGCCCGAGAAGCGGGGGGGAGCGCGAGGGGCGGGTGGAGCGGGGAATCCCGAGGGGCGGGGGGGAGCCGGGGAGCCCGAGGGGCGGGGGGGAGCACGAAGGGAGGCGAGACCCGCAATGGCATGCTCGCGCCGCGGCGCTGCAGCCGGGCGGCTCACGCGTGCGAACCGCAGCCCGCCGCGGCAGCCCGGGACTCCCAGCGAGCGCCCCGAGGCTGCCCGAGCCCGTGGCCGCTCCAAGAGCACCGGGAAGGGGCGACGAGCACGCTCCATTCGCTTACCCGTTACCGAAACGGCGGAGAGCAGCAGCAAACATGGCGACCGGCACTGAGCATGTGCGCGCCGGCTGTCTGCGCATGCGCGCCCCCCCCACCGGGTGCAGTACCGCTTTTTGGACACAGGGTGGCAGCAGTGAGCGCGGCGGAACGCTGTGCGCACGCGCGACCCCCCCACAGGGTGCAGTACCGATTTTTGGACACAGGGTGGCAGCAGTGAGCACGGCGGAACCCAGTGCGCATGCGCGCCCCCCTTTATCGTGCCGTACCGCTTTTTGGACGCCCCGAGGGCAGCAGGGCGCGCGGCCGGCCGCCGTGCGCCTGCGCGCCCCCCTTTCCGTGCCGTACTGCTTTTTTGACGCCCCGAGGGCAGCAGGGCGCGCGGCCGCCCCCGGCACGCGCACACCGCTGCAGAGCCCCCCCGCCCGCCCTTTGCAGACATTTCACCACCCTCGCCTCGGCTCATCTGCCCTTATTTACAGCGCCTGCTGCGAGGCGCAGCGTCGCCGCGTGTCGTGCTCGAGCCGCTGCTCCTAGAGGCTTCAGTAACAGCGCTTTCCTTTGAACATCGTTGCAAAATACTCCACAGACAAAAAAGAGTCAGAGGCTGCACTTAAAAAAACAAAACGAAAACAAAAAAACCACCCACCTACTTAACGGGACAATTTGCAAGCGTTCCAAGAAGCAGCCGTTCTTCTTTAGAACTTTCGACCTCTCGCCTTTACTGATCGTTAAACAAAATAAACAGCCCAAAGCAAGCCGCGCTATTTGCTTGACAGACTGCTCGGTTTTTATTATTAAACGGTACGAGATGCTGGCACGCGGCATGTCTTCTTCGGATTCTTGGGCTGACGTTCCTTCGGCCGCACGCACGCGGTCAAAGGCGTCTTTTTCACGTCCCGCCGTCAGGGCCTCCCCAGCAATTCCCGCAGCGACTCCCCCCTCGGGACAAACAGCTCGAGGACACGCACGGTCTTGCTAAAAGAACGGGGGGGGGGGGGGGGAAACAAACGCGTGCGCTGAGCGCGGCACTCGCAGACCCGATCTTCGGGTCCAAAAGAAAACTCTCTAAAGCGGACCAGGCGGGCCAAAGAGGTCCCTTCTTTGCGCCACGCTTCTTTCCTCGCACAGACGTCGGCCGCCTCTGCCCGCTCTCACGGTATCCCCTACCGGCAAGGACACGGCGAAACGTTTCGGAAACGACGGCGTTTCCCAGAAGCGTTTCCGCCGCCTTGGGAAAACGGCCGAAGGAGAGGCTCACGCGGGGCGCGTAGCTAGAAAGAACGCTCCGCACAAAGGCCTAAAATGACCAGCCCGGAGCAGGGATCCCGGGCTCTCCGGGAGCGCAGGAGTTCTCACGTCCTTACTGAGCAGAGACCGCTGCCCGTGAAACACGAGACGCCGCAGCGACGCCGATCGTTGGAGGGAAGCCTGCAATAAGAGCGAAAGAAAAGCAGACGTTGAGGACAAAGACCAAGTTACGAGCCCCTCGCGATTCAGACACGCTTCTAGATTTACCGCCTATTTCAAGGCGCGCCTTCGGCAATTCCGTCCAATTGATTTTCCCCGAAGCCCGAGACGCGGACGAAACGCCTCTCAAAGGAAGGTACGGCATAACCGCTCTGGCCTATAAACTACCGCTTTCGACGCAGGAAAAGCACAGGGAAAGCACTAGCGTTCCCCCCAAGAAACCACGTCCAAGCAGACCGATGAAGTAGGCCCCAAGTCTGAAAGCGGACCTAAAGGAGCCCGTTTGGCGGTCGCGAGCTGGAATACACCGTTCTCCTTCTCACTAACAACCTCCCGGAGAGACCGGCAGCTGTACAGCGCCTTCTACGCTACACGGAGGAGTCGGATAGCGGGCAGATGCCGCGTCCCGAATGCGCAACTAGAGATTGGAACGCACGGACGTAAACAAACGCCCGTGACGTAGCGGAGGTCTAGCGTATTCACGTTTACCGTGCGTCAGTTCTCCTCTGCGGACAGGCCGTTCCATCTTCTTTACTCGTTAGCTGACAGACGCCCTAGGAGAAAGCAAAGAAAGGAAGAAATTCAAAAGGAAATGAAACAGATCGGAGGGAGCCTCAAAGGCTTTGATCCATCCCCCCAGGCAGCCGAACCACCTTCGCAAAGGCACACCTCAAAAGACACGTCCTTCCGGGATCGCTGCACAGCCCAGCCAGAAAAGAGGAACAGAAACAAACAGAACGAGAAGGCTGCAGAGGGGGACGGAGGGCCGGAAAGGAGCCTGCTGTCCAGCGATGGTATTTTACCGCTCCTTGCGCGTTAGCAGCCCCTTTCAGATGCTTAAGCCCAAATTCTCTCAGCCCTTAACAGCTTCAGTACCCGCGGCACCTAGTTTTTCCACGCTCTCCAGTCTTCCTCGCTCTTTCCCGTCTCGGGCGAAAAGCCTCCCAGACCCCGTCTGCACTTACGCGCTTCCTTAAAACAGGATCGCCGAAATCAACCGAACGGGCTGAGCTGCTCCTCTTCCGCTCGCCGGCCCTCGGAACGTCAGCCTGCAAACGAATCGGACCACCGAGGTCACCGGCAGAGTCTCCTTTCGGAGCTCGGCCCCCCCCCCCCCCAAGCTTTAACGACGGTTTCCCAAGCGGGGCAAACGCAGGGCCTCCCTTCGGCCCCGGAACGGTTTTTATCGCGGGCTCCCAAGTCGCCGTTACGACACTAAGCGGCAAAGCAAGGCAAAGACAGCTGGGGTCGCAGCTTACCCACCTAGGCACGAAAATTCTTCTTTGAGGCCTCCCTCGCTGCTTTTGCCAGGTAAACACACCAAAACAAAGCTCCCGACAGGCAGCTGAGGCTTCACATGGACCTCGGGGCCCCGCTAGCAACGGCGACGCCGGAGCCGCCGGGCTACCAGGCGCTATTCCCCCCCCCCCTCCCCTCCCCTCCCCTGCCCTGCCGGCCCGCGAACCGCGGCTTATTACTCACGAGTCCGGGAAGGACGCCGCCGACCTTCCCGCGGCCGAAGGCTCCTCGTCAGGAGCGGGCAGAGAACCTTTCCGCCGGCATTCGGAGTCTCCCGGCCGCTCTCGACACCCGATAACTTGCCGAGAAAGGGCTGAGGGCGGGAGCCTGCAGTTCTTCACGGCAGCACACAGTCGTTCCCCGATGTGCCGAACGCCTAGCATTAACACAATTTAGAAATACAAAAATACCACCGCTACAGGGCGCAAAGCCAAGCTGAAATTTCGGCAGCCAAAGCAAACCTCTTCGCGCCCGACAGAACGAGCCACGTGCATCGGCGCCTACAGCTCCTCAAGGCTAGCGAGGCCTCGTGGGCGACGTTCCTCTGGCAGGCTGCGCAGCTGAACTCCCCCGTGTCGCCTAAGAGTCCGTGACGTGACGTATTCAAAGCTCAGCAGAAATTAACAATCCAAAGTTGTTTCTAAGCACAAAAGCGGATCTACTACACGAGAAGGAAGGAGTCCTAATTCCGCAAGGCTTTACCTTTTCTTCGAGCTGCCGTCTTTCTGCTGCCCCAAATACCATTGCCAGGCAATTAACCTGGGGTCGCGCTAAATGAGCCTTCCTCTTCGTTTTACAATTCGCACGCTTGCCTCTCCCTCTCTCTCTGGCCACCTGACCGCCGTTCCCCGAAGACGGGAATTTGCCGTCTTGGAGCTCTTAAAGCACGACGCTTCACAGATGCAGAGAGTCACGCGCACGGAAACGGATGGACGCAGCGTCCTTTCCGTAACGCGTACGCACCTTCCGTTAGATGTCGCTCATCTGTTATTCCGATCGCTATTACCGGCGAACCTTCCTCACCGGGAGGAACGGGCTTTCCCTTTCGGGGCGACGGAGACGGCTCTCGCTCGGTTCCCTTTAATTTTATTACTTCGGCTCGCTTACGTTTTTCTGTCTCTTCAGCTTCAGCCGTGGCAACGAATCTAAAAATTAAATATCCTATCTTTCCTTTTCTACGTACGCGTGTACGATAACAAAACAAAATACAAACGACCGAAGCAAAACTAAGGCAGCTACGGTTAACAAGAGGCGCAGGGCAGCAACGGGTCGCTTAGTCCTCAGCGCTGCCTCCGGGAGGGAGGCCGAAAGAACGAACGTTCCGCATCAAGAGTTACCTTGGTTACCCGGGCCAGAACGCCTCCTACTGTCGCAGCTTCTGGGGAGATCGAGGGTCCGCTGCTGCATTTTTGCTTCCTCCTTTCAGCCCGCCCCTTCGGGAGTAAACGCAAAAAACCGCTCGCTCGTCCGGCTTTGCTCTTTGTCAGCATTTGCTATTGTCGGTTCCGCCTCTGTAACAAAGACAGAAAATTGCATTTCGCTTCCAACAAAACACTTCGATTTACACGCGTTCTTTTTCTCTTTCCCGTGGTTTTTTTTTTTTTCTTTCCCCCCTTTCTTTCTTTTTCCTTCTTTCCCTCAAAGGAAAGGTCTTAATACACCGCTTTGCATCGTACGTTACGGGGTAAGCCGTTTGGAAACGCTACAGGGCCGACGCCGCGCCGCAACCCTGCTCCGGGGCCCGCCTGCCCCCCCGCTCCGCTCCGCCGCGCCGCCTCCGCAGGGGCGAGCGCGTGCCCCGGCCCGCGCTGCCAACGAACTGGCGCCCTAAACGCCGCGCACGCAAAACGCAAAGTCACACCCGCGCTCCCGGCGCGGCGCCGGGTCCCAGCCCGCCCCCCCACTCGCCCCGCACCGCCGCCTCCACGCAGCGACGGCCGCAGCGGGCAGGATGCAGCCCGACGCCCCCCGAACCTATGCGTTCGCCTCACCCGGGGGCCCCACATCCTTCACTCCACGCCACCTCCGCACTCACCCGCCGCCGCCGCCGAGCGAAAACGCCCTCCCTGCTCGCCGCCATCTTGCTTCCCCGCCGCCGCGCATGCGCCGCTCGCCAACGGACTGCGGCGGCAGTGACGCTTGAGCACCGCGCACGTGCCGGCTCGGACAGCGCGGGGGGGGGGGAGCGAGGGGAGCGGGAGGGGCGGGGGGGAGCGAGGGGAGCGGGAGGGGAGCAGAGGGAGCCCGAGGGGCGGGGGGGAGCGAGGGGAGCCCGAGGGGCGGGGCGGAGTGCGAGGGGAGCGCGAGAGGCGGGGGGGGAGCGTGAGGGGAGCAGGGGGGCCCGAGGAGCGGGGGGGAGCACGAGGGGAGCCCGAGAAGCGGGGGGGGAGCGCGGGGGCGGGGGGGAGCGCGAGGGGACCAGGGGGAGCGCGAGGGGCGGGGCGGAGCGCGAGGGGAGCAAGGGGAGCCCGAGAGAAGCCTGAGAAGCAGGGGGGAGCCCGAGAAGCGGGGGGGAGCGCGAGGGGAGCAGGGGGAGTGCGAGGGGCGGGGCAGAGCGCGAGGGGAGCAAGGGGAGCCCGAGGAGCGGGGGGGAGCGTGAGAAGAGCCTGAGAAGCAGGGGGGAGCCCGAGAAGCGGGGGGGAGCGCGAGGGGAGCCCGAGAAGCGGGGGGGAGCGCGAGGGGAGCAGGGGGAGCCCGAGGGGCGGGGCGGAGCGCGAGGGGAGCAGGGGGAGCGCGAGGGGAGCAGGGGGAGCGCGAGGGGAGCAGGGGGAGCGCGAGGGGAGCCCGAGAAGCGGGGGGGAGCGCGAGGGGAGCAGGGGGAGCCCGAGGAGCGGGGGGGGAGCGCGAGGGGCGGGTGGAGCGGGGAATCCCGAGGGGCGGGGGGGAGCCGGGGAGCCCGAGGGGCGGGGGGGAGCACGAAGGGAGGCGAGACCCGCAATGGCATGCTCGCGCCGCGGCGCTGCAGCCGGGCGGCTCACGCGTGCGAACCGCAGCCCGCCGTGGCAGCCCGGGACTCCCAGCGAGCGCCCCGAGGCTGCCCGAGCCCGTGGCCGCTCCAAGAGCACCGGGAAGGGGCGACGAGCACGCTCCATTCGCTTACCCGTTACCGAAACGGCGGAGAGCAGCAGCAAACATGGCGACCGGCACTGAGCATGTGCGCGCCGGCTGTCTGCGCATGCGCGCCCCCCCCACCGGGTGCAGTACCGCTTTTTGGACACAGGGTGGCAGCAGTGAGCGCGGCGGAACGCTGTGCGCGTGCGCGCCCCCCCCACCGGGTGCAGTACCGCTTTTTGGACACAGGGTGGCAGCAGTGAGCACGGCGGAACCCAGTGCGCACACGAGCCCCCCCACAGGGTGCAGTACCGATTTTTGGACACAGGGTGGCAGCAGTGAGCGCGGCGGAACGCTGTGCGCACGCGCGCCCCCCCCACAGGGTGCAGTACCGATTTTTGGACACAGGGTGGCAGCAGTGAGCACGGCGGAACCCAGTGCGCATGCGCGCCCCCCTTTATCGTGCCGTACCGCTTTTTGGACGCCCCGAGGGCAGCAGGGCGCGCGGCCGGCCGCCGTGCGCCTGCGCGCCCCCCTTTCCGTGCCGTACTGCTTTTTTGACGCCCCGAGGGCAGCAGGGCGCGCGGCCGCCCCCGGCACGCGCACACCGCTGCAGAGCCCCCCCGCCCGCCCTTTGCAGACATTTCACCACCCTCGCCTCGGCTCATCTGCCCTTATTTACAGCGCCTGCTGCGAGGCGCAGCGTCGCCGCGTGTCGTGCTCGAGCCGCTGCTCCTAGAGGCTTCAGTAACAGCGCTTTCCTTTGAACATCGTTGCAAAATACTCCACAGACAAAAAAGAGTCAGAGGCTGCACTTAAAAAAACAAAACGAAAACAAAAATACCACCCACCTACTTAACGGGACAATTTGCAAGCGTTCCAAGAAGCAGGCGTTCTTCTTTAGGACTTTCGACCTCTCGCCTTTACTGATCGTTAAACAAAATAAACAGCCCAAAGCAAGCCGCGCTATTTGCTTGACAGACTGCTCGGTTTTTATTATTAAACGGTACGAGATGCTGGCACGCGGCATGTCTTCTTCGGATTCTTGGGCCGACGTTCCTTCGGCCGCACGCACGCGGTCAAATGCGTCTTTTTCACGTCCCGCCGTCAGGGCCTCCCCAGCAATTCCCGCAGCGACTGCCCCCTCGGGACAAACAGCTCGAGGACACGCACGGTCTTGCTAAAAGAACGGGGGGGGGGGGGGGGGGAACAAACGCGTGCGCTGAGCGCGGCACTCGCAGACCCGATCTTCGGGTCCAAAAGAAAACTCTCTAAAGCGGACCAGGCGGGCCAAAGAGGTCCCTTCTTTGCGCCACGCTTCTTTCCTCGCACAGACGTCGGCCGCCTCTGCCCGCTCTCACGGTATCCCCTACCGGCAAGGACACGGCGAAACGTTTCGGAAACGACGGCGTTTCCCAGAAGCGTTTCCGCCGCCTTGGGAAAACGGCCGAAGGAGAGGCTCACGCGGGGCGCGTAGCTAGAAAGAACGCTCCGCACAAAGGCCTAAAATGACCAGCCCGGAGCAGGGATCCCGGGCTCTCCGGGAGCGCAGGAGTTCTCACGTCCTTACTGAGCAGAGACCGCTGCCCGTGAAACACGAGACGCCGCAGCGACGCCGATCGTTGGAGGGAAGCCTGCAATAAGAGCGAAAGAAAAGCAGACGTTGAGGACAAAGACCAAGTTACGAGCCCCTCGCGATTCAGACACGCTTCTAGATTTACCGCCTATTTCAAGGCGCGCCTTCGGCAATTCCGTCCAATTGATTTTCCCCGAAGCCCGAGACGCGGACGAAACGCCTCTCAAAGGAAGGTACGGCATAACCGCTCTGGCCTATAAACTACCGGTTTCGACGCAGGAAAAGCACAGGGAAAGCACTAGCGTTCCCCCCAAGAAACCACGTCCAAGCAGACCGATGAAGTAGGCCCCAAGTCTGAAAGCGGACCTAAAGGAGCCCGTTTGGCGGTCGCGAGCTGGAATACACCGTTCTCCTTCTCACTAACAACCTCCCGGAGAGACCGGCAGCTGTACAGCGCCTTCTACGCTACACGGAGGAGTCGGATAGCGGGCAGATGCCGCGTCCCGAATGCGCAACTAGAGATTGGAACGCACGGACGTAAACAAACGCCCGTGACGTAGCGGAGGTCTAGCGTATTCACGTTTACCGTGCGTCAGTTCTCCTCTGCGGACAGGCCGTTCCATCTTCTTTACTCGTTAGCTGACAGACGCCCTAGGAGAAAGCAAAGAAAGGAAGAAATTCAAAAGGAAATGAAACAGATCGGAGGGAGCCTCAAAGGCTTTGATCCATCCCCCCAGGCAGCCGAACCACCTTCGCAAAGGCACACCTCAAAAGACACGTCCTTCCGGGATCGCTGCACAGCCCAGCCAGAAAAGAGGAACAGAAACAAACAGAACGAGAAGGCTGCAGAGGGGGACGGAGGGCCGGAAAGGAGCCTGCTGTCCAGCGATGGTATTTTACCGCTCCTTGCGCGTTAGCAGCCCCTTTCAGATGCTTAAGCCCAAATTCTCTCAGCCCTTAACAGCTTCAGTACCCGCGGCACCTAGTTTTTCCACGCTCTCCAGTCTTCCTCGCTCTTTCCCGTCTCGGGCGAAAAGCCTCCCAGACCCCGTCTGCACTTACGCGCTTCCTTAAAACAGGATCGCCGAAATCAACCGAACGGGCTGAGCTGCTCCTCTTCCGCTCGCCGGCCCTCGGAACGTCAGCCTGCAAACGAATCGGACCACCGAGGTCACCGGCAGAGTCTCCTTTCGGAGCTCGGCCCCCCCCCCCAAGCTTTAACGACGGTTTCCCAAGCGGGGCAAACGCAGGGCCTCCCTTCGGCCCCGGAACGGTTTTTATCGCGGGCTCCCAAGTCGCCGTTACGACACTAAGCGGCAAAGCAAGGCAAAGACAGCTGGGGTCGCAGCTTACCCACCTAGGCACGAAAATTCTTCTTTGAGGCCTCCCTCGCTGCTTTTGCCAGGTAAACACACCAAAACAAAGCTCCCGACAGGCAGCTGAGGCTTCACATGGACCTCGGGGCCCCGCTAGCAACGGCGACGCTGGAGCCGCCGGGCTACCAGGCGCTATTCCCCCCCCCCCTCCCCTCCCCTCCCCTGCCCTGCCGGCCCGCGAACCGCGGCTTATTACTCACGAGTCCGGGAAGGACGCCGCCGACCTTCCCGCGGCCGAAGGCTCCTCGTCAGGAGCGGGCAGAGAACCTTTCCGCCGGCATTCGGAGTCTCCCGGCCGCTCTCGACACCCGATAACTTGCCGAGAAAGGGCTGAGGGCGGGAGCCTGCAGTTCTTCACGGCAGCACACAGTCGTTCCCCGATGTGCCGAACGCCTAGCATTAACACAATTTAGAAATACAAAAATACCACCGCTACAGGGCGCAAAGCCAAGCTGAAATTTCGGCAGCCAAAGCAAACCTCTGCGCGCCCGACAGAACGAGCCACGTGCATCGGCGCCTACAGCTCCTCAAGGCTAGCGAGGCCTCGTGGGCGACGTTCCTCTGGCAGGCTGCGCAGCTGAACTCCCCCGTGTCGCCTAAGAGTCCGTGACGTGACGTATTCAAAGCTCAGCAGAAATTAACAATCCAAAGTTGTTTCTAAGCACAAAAGCGGATCTACTACACGAGAAGGAAGGAGTCCTAATTCCGCAAGGCTTTACCTTTTCTTCGAGCTGCCGTCTTCCTGCTGCCCCAAAGACCATTGCCAGGCAATTAACCTGGGGTCGCGCTAAATGAGCCTTCCTCTTCGTTTTACAATTCGCACGCTTGCCTCTCCCTCTCTCTCTGGCCACCTGACCGCCGTTCCCCGAAGACGGGAATTTGCCGTCTTGGAGCTCTTAAAGCACGACGCTTCACAGATGCAGAGAGTCACGCGCACGGAAACGGATGGACGCAGCGTCCTTTCCGTAACGCGTACGCACCTTCCGTTAGATGTCGCTCATCTGTTATTCCGATCGCTATTACCGGCGAACCTTCCTCACCGGGAGGAACGGGCTTTCCCTTTCGGGGCGACGGAGACGGCTCTCGCTCGGTTCCCTTTAATTTTATTACTTCGGCTCGCTTACGTTTTTCTGTCTCTTCAGCTTCAGCCGTGGCAACGAATCTAAAAATTAAATATCCTATCTTTCCTTTTCTACGTACGCGTGTACGATAACAAAACAAAATACAAACGACCGAAGCAAAACTAAGGCAGCTACGGTTAACAAGAGGCGCAGGGCAGCAACGGGTCGCTTAGTCCTCAGCGCTGCCTCCGGGAGGGAGGCCGAAAGAACGAACGTTCCGCATCAAGAGTTACCTTGGTTACCCGGGCCAGAACGCCTCCTACTGTCGCAGCTTCTGGGGAGATCGAGGGTCCGCTGCTGCATTTTTGCTTCCTCCTTTCAGCCCGCCCCTTCGGGAGTAAACGCAAAAAACCGCTCGCTCGTCCGGCTTTGCTCTTTGTCAGCATTTGCTATTGTCGGTTCCGCCTCTGTAACAAAGACAGAAAATTGCATTTCGCTTCCAACAAAACACTTCGATTTACACGCGTTCTTTTTCTCTTTCCCGTGGTTTTTTTTTTTTTCTTTCCCCCCTTTCTTTCTTTTTCCTTCTTTCCCTCAAAGGAAAGGTCTTAATACACCGCTTTGCATCGTACGTTACGGGGTAAGCCGTTTGGAAACGCTACAGGGCCGACGCCGCGCCGCAACCCTGCTCCGGGGCCCGCCTGCCCCCCCGCTCCGCTCCGCCGCGCCGCCTCCGCAGGGGCGAGCGCGTGCCCCGGCCCGCGCTGCCAACGAACTGGCGCCCTAAACGCCGCGCACGCAAAACGCAAAGTCACACCCGCGCTCCCGGCGCGGCGCCGGGTCCCAGCCCGCCCCCCCACTCGCCCCGCACCGCCGCCTCCACGCAGCGACGGCCGCAGCGGGCAGGATGCAGCCCGACGCCCCCCGAACCTATGCGTTCGCCTCACCCGGGGGCCCCACATCCTTCACTCCACGCCACCTCCGCACTCACCCGCCGCCGCCGCCGAGCGAAAACGCCCTCCCTGCTCGCCGCCATCTTGCTTCCCCGCCGCCGCGCATGCGCCGCTCGCCAACGGACTGCGGCGGCAGTGACGCTTGAGCACCGCGCACGTGCCGGCTCGGACAGCGCGGGGGGGGGGGAGCGAGGGGAGCGGGAGGGGCGGGGGGGAGCGAGGGGAGCGGGAGGGGAGCAGAGGGAGCCCGAGGGGCGGGGGGGAGCGAGGGGAGCCCGAGGGGCGGGGCGGAGTGCGAGGGGAGCGCGAGAGGCGGGGGGGGAGCGTGAGGGGAGCAGGGGGGCCCGAGGAGCGGGGGGGAGCACGAGGGGAGCCCGAGAAGCGGGGGGGGAGCGCGGGGGCGGGGGGGAGCGCGAGGGGACCAGGGGGAGCGCGAGGGGCGGGGCGGAGCGCGAGGGGAGCAAGGGGAGCCCGAGAGAAGCCTGAGAAGCAGGGGGGAGCCCGAGAAGCGGGGGGGAGCGCGAGGGGAGCAGGGGGAGTGCGAGGGGCGGGGCAGAGCGCGAGGGGAGCAAGGGGAGCCCGAGGAGCGGGGGGGAGCGTGAGAAGAGCCTGAGAAGCAGGGGGGAGCCCGAGAAGCGGGGGGGAGCGCGAGGGGAGCCCGAGAAGCGGGGGGGAGCGCGAGGGGAGCAGGGGGAGCCCGAGGGGCGGGGCGGAGCGCGAGGGGAGCAGGGGGAGCGCGAGGGGAGCAGGGGGAGCGCGAGGGGAGCAGGGGGAGCGCGAGGGGAGCCCGAGAAGCGGGGGGGAGCGCGAGGGGAGCAGGGGGAGCCCGAGGAGCGGGGGGGGAGCGCGAGGGGCGGGTGGAGCGGGGAATCCCGAGGGGCGGGGGGGAGCCGGGGAGCCCGAGGGGCGGGGGGGAGCACGAAGGGAGGCGAGACCCGCAATGGCATGCTCGCGCCGCGGCGCTGCAGCCGGGCGGCTCACGCGTGCGAACCGCAGCCCGCCGTGGCAGCCCGGGACTCCCAGCGAGCGCCCCGAGGCTGCCCGAGCCCGTGGCCGCTCCAAGAGCACCGGGAAGGGGCGACGAGCACGCTCCATTCGCTTACCCGTTACCGAAACGGCGGAGAGCAGCAGCAAACATGGCGACCGGCACTGAGCATGTGCGCGCCGGCTGTCTGCGCATGCGCGCCCCCCCCACCGGGTGCAGTACCGCTTTTTGGACACAGGGTGGCAGCAGTGAGCGCGGCGGAACGCTGTGCGCGTGCGCGCCCCCCCCACCGGGTGCAGTACCGCTTTTTGGACACAGGGTGGCAGCAGTGAGCACGGCGGAACCCAGTGCGCACACGAGCCCCCCCACAGGGTGCAGTACCGATTTTTGGACACAGGGTGGCAGCAGTGAGCGCGGCGGAACGCTGTGCGCACGCGCGCCCCCCCCACAGGGTGCAGTACCGATTTTTGGACACAGGGTGGCAGCAGTGAGCACGGCGGAACCCAGTGCGCATGCGCGCCCCCCTTTATCGTGCCGTACCGCTTTTTGGACGCCCCGAGGGCAGCAGGGCGCGCGGCCGGCCGCCGTGCGCCTGCGCGCCCCCCTTTCCGTGCCGTACTGCTTTTTTGACGCCCCGAGGGCAGCAGGGCGCGCGGCCGCCCCCGGCACGCGCACACCGCTGCAGAGCCCCCCCGCCCGCCCTTTGCAGACATTTCACCACCCTCGCCTCGGCTCATCTGCCCTTATTTACAGCGCCTGCTGCGAGGCGCAGCGTCGCCGCGTGTCGTGCTCGAGCCGCTGCTCCTAGAGGCTTCAGTAACAGCGCTTTCCTTTGAACATCGTTGCAAAATACTCCACAGACAAAAAAGAGTCAGAGGCTGCACTTAAAAAAACAAAACGAAAACAAAAATACCACCCACCTACTTAACGGGACAATTTGCAAGCGTTCCAAGAAGCAGGCGTTCTTCTTTAGGACTTTCGACCTCTCGCCTTTACTGATCGTTAAACAAAATAAACAGCCCAAAGCAAGCCGCGCTATTTGCTTGACAGACTGCTCGGTTTTTATTATTAAACGGTACGAGATGCTGGCACGCGGCATGTCTTCTTCGGATTCTTGGGCCGACGTTCCTTCGGCCGCACGCACGCGGTCAAATGCGTCTTTTTCACGTCCCGCCGTCAGGGCCTCCCCAGCAATTCCCGCAGCGACTGCCCCCTCGGGACAAACAGCTCGAGGACACGCACGGTCTTGCTAAAAGAACGGGGGGGGGGGGGGGGGAACAAACGCGTGCGCTGAGCGCGGCACTCGCAGACCCGATCTTCGGGTCCAAAAGAAAACTCTCTAAAGCGGACCAGGCGGGCCAAAGAGGTCCCTTCTTTGCGCCACGCTTCTTTCCTCGCACAGACGTCGGCCGCCTCTGCCCGCTCTCACGGTATCCCCTACCGGCAAGGACACGGCGAAACGTTTCGGAAACGACGGCGTTTCCCAGAAGCGTTTCCGCCGCCTTGGGAAAACGGCCGAAGGAGAGGCTCACGCGGGGCGCGTAGCTAGAAAGAACGCTCCGCACAAAGGCCTAAAATGACCAGCCCGGAGCAGGGATCCCGGGCTCTCCGGGAGCGCAGGAGTTCTCACGTCCTTACTGAGCAGAGACCGCTGCCCGTGAAACACGAGACGCCGCAGCGACGCCGATCGTTGGAGGGAAGCCTGCAATAAGAGCGAAAGAAAAGCAGACGTTGAGGACAAAGACCAAGTTACGAGCCCCTCGCGATTCAGACACGCTTCTAGATTTACCGCCTATTTCAAGGCGCGCCTTCGGCAATTCCGTCCAATTGATTTTCCCCGAAGCCCGAGACGCGGACGAAACGCCTCTCAAAGGAAGGTACGGCATAACCGCTCTGGCCTATAAACTACCGGTTTCGACGCAGGAAAAGCACAGGGAAAGCACTAGCGTTCCCCCCAAGAAACCACGTCCAAGCGGACCGATGAAGTAGGCCCCAAGTCTGAAAGCGGACCTAAAGGAGCCCGTTTGGCGGTCGCGAGCTGGAATACACCGTTCTCCTTCTCACTAACAACCTCCCGGAGAGACCGGCAGCTGTACAGCGCCTTCTACGCTACACGGAGGAGTCGGATAGCGGGCAGATGCCGCGTCCCGAATGCGCAACTAGAGATTGGAACGCACGGACGTAAACAAACGCCCGTGACGTAGCGGAGGTCTAGCGTATTCACGTTTACCGTGCGTCAGTTCTCCTCTGCGGACAGGCCGTTCCATCTTCTTTACTCGTTAGCTGACAGACGCCCTAGGAGAAAGCAAAGAAAGGAAGAAATTCAAAAGGAAATGAAACAGATCGGAGGGAGCCTCAAAGGCTTTGATCCATCCCCCCAGGCAGCCGAACCACCTTCGCAAAGGCACACCTCAAAAGACACGTCCTTCCGGGATCGCTGCACAGCCCAGCCAGAAAAGAGGAACAGAAACAAACAGAACGAGAAGGCTGCAGAGGGGGACGGAGGGCCGGAAAGGAGCCTGCTGTCCAGCGATGGTATTTTACCGCTCCTTGCGCGTTAGCAGCCCCTTTCAGATGCTTAAGCCCAAATTCTCTCAGCCCTTAACAGCTTCAGTACCCGCGGCACCTAGTTTTTCCACGCTCTCCAGTCTTCCTCGCTCTTTCCCGTCTCGGGCGAAAAGCCTCCCAGACCCCGTCTGCACTTACGCGCTTCCTTAAAACAGGATCGCCGAAATCAACCGAACGGGCTGAGCTGCTCCTCTTCCGCTCGCCGGCCCTCGGAACGTCAGCCTGCAAACGAATCGGACCACCGAGGTCACCGGCAGAGTCTCCTTTCGGAGCTCGGCCCCCCCCCCCAAGCTTTAACGACGGTTTCCCAAGCGGGGCAAACGCAGGGCCTCCCTTCGGCCCCGGAACGGTTTTTATCGCGGGCTCCCAAGTCGCCGTTACGACACTAAGCGGCAAAGCAAGGCAAAGACAGCTGGGGTCGCAGCTTACCCACCTAGGCACGAAAATTCTTCTTTGAGGCCTCCCTCGCTGCTTTTGCCAGGTAAACACACCAAAACAAAGCTCCCGACAGGCAGCTGAGGCTTCACATGGACCTCGGGGCCCCGCTAGCAACGGCGACGCCGGAGCCGCCGGGCTACCAGGCGCTATTCCCCCCCCCCCTCCCCTCCCCTCCCCTGCCCTGCCGGCCCGCGAACCGCGGCTTATTACTCACGAGTCCGGGAAGGACGCCGCCGACCTTCCCGCGGCCGAAGGCTCCTCGTCAGGAGCGGGCAGAGAACCTTTCCGCCGGCATTCGGAGTCTCCCGGCCGCTCTCGACACCCGATAACTTGCCGAGAAAGGGCTGAGGGCGGGAGCCTGCAGTTCTTCACGGCAGCACACAGTCGTTCCCCGATGTGCCGAACGCCTAGCATTAACACAATTTAGAAATACAAAAATACCACCGCTACAGGGCGCAAAGCCAAGCTGAAATTTCGGCAGCCAAAGCAAACCTCTGCGCGCCCGACAGAACGAGCCACGTGCATCGGCGCCTACAGCTCCTCAAGGCTAGCGAGGCCTCGTGGGCGACGTTCCTCTGGCAGGCTGCGCAGCTGAACTCCCCCGTGTCGCCTAAGAGTCCGTGACGTGACGTATTCAAAGCTCAGCAGAAATTAACAATCCAAAGTTGTTTCTAAGCACAAAAGCGGATCTACTACACGAGAAGGAAGGAGTCCTAATTCCGCAAGGCTTTACCTTTTCTTCGAGCTGCCGTCTTCCTGCTGCCCCAAAGACCATTGCCAGGCAATTAACCTGGGGTCGCGCTAAATGAGCCTTCCTCTTCGTTTTACAATTCGCACGCTTGCCTCTCCCTCTCTCTCTGGCCACCTGACCGCCGTTCCCCGAAGACGGGAATTTGCCGTCTTGGAGCTCTTAAAGCACGACGCTTCACAGATGCAGAGAGTCACGCGCACGGAAACGGATGGACGCAGCGTCCTTTCCGTAACGCGTACGCACCTTCCGTTAGATGTCGCTCATCTGTTATTCCGATCGCTATTACCGGCGAACCTTCCTCACCGGGAGGAACGGGCTTTCCCTTTCGGGGCGACGGAGACGGCTCTCGCTCGGTTCCCTTTAATTTTATTACTTCGGCTCGCTTACGTTTTTCTGTCTCTTCAGCTTCAGCCGTGGCAACGAATCTAAAAATTAAATATCCTATCTTTCCTTTTCTACGTACGCGTGTACGATAACAAAACAAAATACAAACGACCGAAGCAAAACTAAGGCAGCTACGGTTAACAAGAGGCGCAGGGCAGCAACGGGTCGCTTAGTCCTCAGCGCTGCCTCCGGGAGGGAGGCCGAAAGAACGAACGTTCCGCATCAAGAGTTACCTTGGTTACCCGGGCCAGAACGCCTCCTACTGTCGCAGCTTCTGGGGAGATCGAGGGTCCGCTGCTGCATTTTTGCTTCCTCCTTTCAGCCCGCCCCTTCGGGAGTAAACGCAAAAAACCGCTCGCTCGTCCGGCTTTGCTCTTTGTCAGCATTTGCTATTGTCGGTTCCGCCTCTGTAACAAAGACAGAAAATTGCATTTCGCTTCCAACAAAACACTTCGATTTACACGCGTTCTTTTTCTCTTTCCCGTGGTTTTTTTTTTTTTCTTTCCCCCCTTTCTTTCTTTTTCCTTCTTTCCCTCAAAGGAAAGGTCTTAATACACCGCTTTGCATCGTACGTTACGGGGTAAGCCGTTTGGAAACGCTACAGGGCCGACGCCGCGCCGCAACCCTGCTCCGGGGCCCGCCTGCCCCCCCGCTCCGCTCCGCCGCGCCGCCTCCGCAGGGGCGAGCGCGTGCCCCGGCCCGCGCTGCCAACGAACTGGCGCCCTAAACGCCGCGCACGCAAAACGCAAAGTCACACCCGCGCTCCCGGCGCGGCGCCGGGTCCCAGCCCGCCCCCCCACTCGCCCCGCACCGCCGCCTCCACGCAGCGACGGCCGCAGCGGGCAGGATGCAGCCCGACGCCCCCCGAACCTATGCGTTCGCCTCACCCGGGGGCCCCACATCCTTCACTCCACGCCACCTCCGCACTCACCCGCCGCCGCCGCCGAGCGAAAACGCCCTCCCTGCTCGCCGCCATCTTGCTTCCCCGCCGCCGCGCATGCGCCGCTCGCCAACGGACTGCGGCGGCAGTGACGCTTGAGCACCGCGCACGTGCCGGCTCGGACAGCGCGGGGGGGGGGGAGCGAGGGGAGCGGGAGGGGCGGGGGGGAGCGAGGGGAGCGGGAGGGGAGCAGAGGGAGCCCGAGGGGCGGGGGGGAGCGAGGGGAGCCCGAGGGGCGGGGCGGAGTGCGAGGGGAGCGCGAGAGGCGGGGGGGGAGCGTGAGGGGAGCAGGGGGGCCCGAGGAGCGGGGGGGAGCACGAGGGGAGCCCGAGAAGCGGGGGGGGAGCGCGGGGGCGGGGGGGAGCGCGAGGGGACCAGGGGGAGCGCGAGGGGCGGGGCGGAGCGCGAGGGGAGCAAGGGGAGCCCGAGAGAAGCCTGAGAAGCAGGGGGGAGCCCGAGAAGCGGGGGGGAGCGCGAGGGGAGCAGGGGGAGTGCGAGGGGCGGGGCAGAGCGCGAGGGGAGCAAGGGGAGCCCGAGGAGCGGGGGGGAGCGTGAGAAGAGCCTGAGAAGCAGGGGGGAGCCCGAGAAGCGGGGGGGAGCGCGAGGGGAGCCCGAGAAGCGGGGGGGAGCGCGAGGGGAGCAGGGGGAGCCCGAGGGGCGGGGCGGAGCGCGAGGGGAGCAGGGGGAGCGCGAGGGGAGCAGGGGGAGCGCGAGGGGAGCAGGGGGAGCGCGAGGGGAGCCCGAGAAGCGGGGGGGAGCGCGAGGGGAGCAGGGGGAGCCCGAGGAGCGGGGGGGGAGCGCGAGGGGCGGGTGGAGCGGGGAATCCCGAGGGGCGGGGGGGAGCGCGAGGGGAGCAGGGGGAGCGCGAGGGGAGCAGGGGGAGCGCGAGGGGAGCAGGGGGAGCGCGAGGGGAGCAGGGGGAGCGCGAGGGGAGCCCGAGAAGCGGGGGGGAGCGCGAGAGGCGGGGCGGAGCGCGAGGGGAGCAGGGGGAGCCCGAGGAGCGGGGGGGGAGCGCGAGGGGAGCCCGAGAAGCAGGGGGGAGCGCGGGGATGGGGGGGAGCGCGAGGGGAGCCCGAGAAGCAGGGGGGAGCGCGGGGGCGGGGGGGGAGCGCGAAGGGAGCCCGAGAAGCGGGGGGGAGCGCGAGGGGCGGGTGGAGCGGGGAATCCCGAGGGGCGGGGGGGAGCCGGGGAGCCCGAGGGGCGGGGGGGAGCACGAAGGGAGGCGAGACCCGCAATGGCATGCTCGCGCCGCGCCGCTGCAGCCGGGCGGCTCACGCGTGCGAACCGCAGCCCGCCGCGGCAGCCCGGGACTCCCAGCGAGCGCCCCGAGGCTGCCCGAGCCCGTGGCCGCTCCAAGAGCACCGGGAAGGGGCGACGAGCACGCTCCATTCGCTTACCCGTTACCGAAACGGCGGAGAGCAGCAGCAAACATGGCGACCGGCACTGAGCATGTGCGCGCCGGCTGTCTGCGCATGCGCGCCCCCCCCACCGGGTGCAGTACCGCTTTTTGGACACAGGGTGGCAGCAGTGAGCGCGGCGGAACGCTGTGCGCGTGCGCGCCCCCCCACCGGGTGCAGTACCGCTTTTTGGACACAGGGTGGCAGCAGTGAGCACGGCGGAACCCAGTGCGCACACGAGCCCCCCCACAGGGTGCAGTACCGATTTTTGGACACAGGGTGGCAGCAGTGAGCACGGAGGAACCCAGTGCGCACGCGCGCCCCCCCCACCGGGTGCAGTACCGCTTTTTGGACACAGGGTGGCAGCAGTGAGCGCGGCGGAACGCTGTGCGCACGCGCGCCCCCCCCACAGGGTGCAGTACCGATTTTTGGACACAGGGTGGCAGCAGTGAGCACGGCGGAACCCAGTGCGCATGCGCGCCCCCCTTTATCGTGCCGTACCGCTTTTTGGACGCCCCGAGGGCAGCAGGGCGCGCGGCCGGCCCCCGTGCGCCTGCGCGCCCCCCTTTCCGTGCCGTACTGCTTTTTTGACGCCCCGAGGGCAGCAGGGCGCGCGGCCGCCCCCGGCACGCGCACACCGCTGCAGAGCCCCCCCGCCCGCCCTTTGCAGACATTTCACCACCCTCGCCTCGGCTCATCTGCCCTTATTTACAGCGCCTGCTGCGAGGCGCAGCGTCGCCGCGTGTCGTGCTCGAGCCGCTGCTCCTAGAGGCTTCAGTAACAGCGCTTTCCTTTGAACATCGTTGCAAAATACTCCACAGACAAAAAAGAGTCAGAGGCTGCACTTAAAAAAACAAAACGAAAACAAAAAAACCACCCACCTACTTAACGGGACAATTTGCAAGCGTTCCAAGAAGCAGCCGTTCTTCTTTAGAACTTTCGACCTCTCGCCTTTACTGATCGTTAAACAAAATAAACAGCCCAAAGCAAGCCGCGCTATTTGCTTGACAGACTGCTCGGTTTTTATTATTAAACGGTACGAGATGCTGGCACGCGGCATGTCTTCTTCGGATTCTTGGGCCGACGTTCCTTCGGCCGCACGCACGCGGTCAAATGCGTCTTTTTCACGTCCCGCCGTCAGGGCCTCCCCAGCAATTCCCGCAGCGACTGCCCCCTCGGGACAAACAGCTCGAGGACACGCACGGTCTTGCTAAAAGAACGGGGGGGGGGGGGGGGGGAACAAACGCGTGCGCTGAGCGCGGCACTCGCAGACCCGATCTTCGGGTCCAAAAGAAAACTCTCTAAAGCGGACCAGGCGGGCCAAAGAGGTCCCTTCTTTGCGCCACGCTTCTTTCCTCGCACAGACGTCGGCCGCCTCTGCCCGCTCTCACGGTATCCCCTACCGGCAAGGACACGGCGAAACGTTTCGGAAACGACGGCGTTTCCCAGAAGCGTTTCCGCCGCCTTGGGAAAACGGCCGAAGGAGAGGCTCACGCGGGGCGCGTAGCTAGAAAGAACGCTCCGCACAAAGGCCTAAAATGACCAGCCCGGAGCAGGGATCCCGGGCTCTCCGGGAGCGCAGGAGTTCTCACGTCCTTACTGAGCAGAGACCGCTGCCCGTGAAACACGAGACGCCGCAGCGACGCCGATCGTTGGAGGGAAGCCTGCAATAAGAGCGAAAGAAAAGCAGACGTTGAGGACAAAGACCAAGTTACGAGCCCCTCGCGATTCAGACACGCTTCTAGATTTACCGCCTATTTCAAGGCGCGCCTTCGGCAATTCCGTCCAATTGATTTTCCCCGAAGCCCGAGACGCGGACGAAACGCCTCTCAAAGGAAGGTACGGCATAACCGCTCTGGCCTATAAACTACCGGTTTCGACGCAGGAAAAGCACAGGGAAAGCACTAGCGTTCCCCCCAAGAAACCACGTCCAAGCGGACCGATGAAGTAGGCCCCAAGTCTGAAAGCGGACCTAAAGGAGCCCGTTTGGCGGTCGCGAGCTGGAATACACCGTTCTCCTTCTCACTAACAACCTCCCGTAGAGACCGGCAGCTGTACAGCGCCTTCTACGCTACACGGAGGAGTCGGATAGCGGGCAGATGCCGCGTCCCGAATGCGCAACTAGAGATTGGAACGCACGGACGTAAACAAACGCCCGTGACGTAGCGGAGGTCTAGCGTATTCACGTTTACCGTGCGTCAGTTCTCCTCTGCGGACAGGCCGTTCCATCTTCTTTACTCGTTAGCTGACAGACGCCCTAGGAGAAAGCAAAGAAAGGAAGAAATTCAAAAGGAAATGAAACAGATCGGAGGGAGCCTCAAAGGCTTTGATCCATCCCCCCAGGCAGCCGAACCACCTTCGCAAAGGCACACCTCAAAAGACACGTCCTTCCGGGATCGCTGCACAGCCCAGCCAGAAAAGAGGAACAGAAACAAACAGAACGAGAAGGCTGCAGAGGGGGACGGAGGGCCGGAAAGGAGCCTGCTGTCCAGCGATGGTATTTTACCGCTCCTTGCGCGTTAGCAGCCCCTTTCAGATGCTTAAGCCCAAATTCTCTCAGCCCTTAACAGCTTCAGTACCCGCGGCACCTAGTTTTTCCACGCTCTCCAGTCTTCCTCGCTCTTTCCCGTCTCGGGCGAAAAGCCTCCCAGACCCCGTCTGCACTTACGCGCTTCCTTAAAACAGGATCGCCGAAATCAACCGAACGGGCTGAGCTGCTCCTCTTCCGCTCGCCGGCCCTCGGAACGTCAGCCTGCAAACGAATCGGACCACCGAGGTCACCGGCAGAGTCTCCTTTCGGAGCTCGGCCCCCCCCCCCAAGCTTTAACGACGGTTTCCCAAGCGGGGCAAACGCAGGGCCTCCCTTCGGCCCCGGAACGGTTTTTATCGCGGGCTCCCAAGTCGCCGTTACGACACTAAGCGGCAAAGCAAGGCAAAGACAGCTGGGGTCGCAGCTTACCCACCTAGGCACGAAAATTCTTCTTTGAGGCCTCCCTCGCTGCTTTTGCCAGGTAAACACACCAAAACAAAGCTCCCGACAGGCAGCTGAGGCTTCACATGGACCTCGGGGCCCCGCTAGCAACGGCAACGCCGGAGCCGCCGGGCTACCAGGCGCTATTCCCCCCCCCCCTCCCCTCCCCTCCCCTGCCCTGCCGGCCCGCGAACCGCGGCTTATTACTCACGAGTCCGGGAAGGACGCCGCCGACCTTCCCGCGGCCGAAGGCTCCTCGTCAGGAGCGGGCAGAGAACCTTTCCGCCGGCATTCGGAGTCTCCCGGCCGCTCTCGACACCCGATAACTTGCCGAGAAAGGGCTGAGGGCGGGAGCCTGCAGTTCTTCACGGCAGCGCACAGTCGTTCCCCGATGTGCCGAACGCCTAGCATTAACACAATTTAGAAATACAAAAATACCACCGCTACAGGGCGCAAAGCCAAGCTGAAATTTCGGCAGCCAAAGCAAACCTCTTCGCGCCCGACAGAACGAGCCACGTGCATCGGCGCCTACAGCTCCTCAAGGCTAGCGAGGCCTCGTGGGCGACGTTCCTCTGGCAGGCTGCGCAGCTGAACTCCCCCGTGTCGCCTAAGAGTCCGTGACGTGACGTATTCAAAGCTCAGCAGAAATTAACAATCCAAAGTTGTTTCTAAGCACAAAAGCGGATCTACTACACGAGAAGGAAGGAGTCCTAATTCCGCAAGGCTTTACCTTTTCTTCGAGCTGCCGTCTTCCTGCTGCCCCAAATACCATTGCCAGGCAATTAACCTGGGGTCGCGCTAAATGAGCCTTCCTCTTCGTTTTACAATTCGCACGCTTGCCTCTCCCTCTCTCTCTGGCCACCTGACCGCCGTTCCCCGAAGACGGGAATTTGCCGTCTTGGAGCTCTTAAAGCACGACGCTTCACAGATGCAGAGAGTCACGCGCACGGAAACGGATGGACGCAGCGTCCTTTCCGTAACGCGTACGCACCTTCCGTTAGATGTCGCTCATCTGTTATTCCGATCGCTATTACCGGCGAACCTTCCTCACCGGGAGGAACGGGCTTTCCCTTTCGGGGCGACGGAGACGGCTCTCGCTCGGTTCCCTTTAATTTTATTACTTCGGCTCGCTTACGTTTTTCTGTCTCTTCAGCTTCAGCCGTGGCAACGAATCTAAAAATTAAATATCCTATCTTTCCTTTTCTACGTACGCGTGTACGATAACAAAACAAAATACAAACGACCGAAGCAAAACTAAGGCAGCTACGGTTAACAAGAGGCGCAGGGCAGCAACGGGTCGCTTAGTCCTCAGCGCTGCCTCCGGGAGGGAGGCCGAAAGAACGAACGTTCCGCATCAAGAGTTACCTTGGTTACCTGGGCCAGAACGCCTCCTACTGTCGCAGCTTCTGGGGAGATCGAGGGTCCGCTGCTGCATTTTTGCTTCCTCCTTTCAGCCCGCCCCTTCGGGAGTAAACGCAAAAAACCGCTCGCTCGTCCGGCTTTGCTCTTTGTCAGCATTTGCTATTGTCGGTTCCGCCTCTGTAACAAAGACAGAAAATTGCATTTCGCTTCCAACAAAACACTTCGATTTACACGCGTTCTTTTTCTCTTTCCCGTGGTTTTTTTTTTTTTCTTTCCCCCCTTTCTTTCTTTTTCCTTCTTTCCCTCAAAGGAAAGGTCTTAATACACCGCTTTGCATCGTACGTTACGGGGTAAGCCGTTTGGAAACGCTACAGGGCCGACGCCGCGCCGCAACCCTGCTCCGGGGCCCGCCTGCCCCCCCGCTCCGCTCCGCCGCGCCGCCTCCGCAGGGGCGAGCGCGTGCCCCGGCCCGCGCTGCCAACGAACTGGCGCCCTAAACGCCGCGCACGCAAAACGCAAAGTCACACCCGCGCTCCCGGCGCGGCGCCGGGTCCCAGCCCGCCCCCCCACTCGCCCCGCACCGCCGCCTCCACGCAGCGACGGCCGCAGCGGGCAGGATGCAGCCCGACGCCCCCCGAACCTATGCGTTCGCCTCACCCGGGGGCCCCACATCCTTCACTCCACGCCACCTCCGCACTCACCCGCCGCCGCCGCCGAGCGAAAACGCCCTCCCTGCTCGCCGCCATCTTGCTTCCCCGCCGCCGCGCATGCGCCGCTCGCCAACGGACTGCGGCGGCAGTGACGCTTGAGCACCGCGCACGTGCCGGCTCGGACAGCGCGGGGGGGGGGGAGCGAGGGGAGCGGGAGGGGCGGGGGGGAGCGAGGGGAGCGGGAGGGGAGCAGAGGGAGCCCGAGGGGCGGGGGGGAGCGAGGGGAGCCCGAGGGGCGGGGCGGAGTGCGAGGGGAGCGCGAGAGGCGGGGGGGGAGCACGAGGGGAGCAGGGGGGCCCGAGGAGCGGGGGGGAGCACGAGGGGAGCCCGAGAAGCAGGGGGGAGCGCGAGGGGAGCAGGGGGAGCCCGAGGGGCGGGGCGGAGCGCGAGGGGAGCAGGGGGAGCGCGAGGGGAGCAGGGGGAGCGCGAGGGGAGCGCGAGGGGCGGGGCGGAGCGCGAGGGGAGCAGGGGGAGCCCGAGGAGCGGGGGGGGAGCGCGAGGGGAGCCCGAGAAGCAGGGGGGAGCGCGGGGGTGGGGGGGAGCGCGAGGGGAGCCCGAGAAGCGGGGGGGAGCGCGAGGGGCGGGTGGAGCGGGGAATCCCGAGGGGCGGGGGCGAGCCGGGGAGCCCGAGGGGCGGGGGGGAGCACGAAGGGAGGCGAGACCCGCAATGGCATGCTCGCGCCGCGGCGCTGCAGCCGGGCGGCTCACGCGTGCGAACCGCAGCCCGCCGCGGCAGCCCGGGACTCCCAGCGAGCGCCCCGAGGCTGCCCGAGCCCGTGGCCGCTCCAAGAGCACCGGGAAGGGGCGACGAGCACGCTCCATTCGCTTACCCGTTACCGAAACGGCGGAGAGCAGCAGCAAACATGGCGACCGGCACTGAGCATGTGCGCGCCGGCTGTCTGCGCATGCGCGCCCCCCCCACCGGGTGCAGTACCGCTTTTTGGACACAGGGTGGCAGCAGTGAGCGCGGCGGAACGCTGTGCGCACGCGCGCCCCCCCCACAGGGTGCAGTACCGATTTTTGGACACAGGGTGGCAGCAGTGAGCACGGCGGAACCCAGTGCGCATGCGCGCCCCCCTTTATCGTGCCGTACCGCTTTTTGGACGCCCCGAGGGCAGCAGGGCGCGCGGCCGGCCGCCGTGCGCCTGCGCGCCCCCCTTTCCGTGCCGTACTGCTTTTTTGACGCCCCGAGGGCAGCAGGGCGCGCGGCCGCCCCCGGCACGCGCACACCGCTGCAGAGCCCCCCCGCCCGCCCTTTGCAGACATTTCACCACCCTCGCCTCGGCTCATCTGCCCTTATTTACAGCGCCTGCTGCGAGGCGCAGCGTCGCCGCGTGTCGTGCTCGAGCCGCTGCTCCTAGAGGCTTCAGTAACAGCGCTTTCCTTTGAACATCGTTGCAAAATACTCCACAGACAAAAAAGAGTCAGAGGCTGCACTTAAAAAAACAAAACAAAAACAAAAAAACCACCCACCTACTTAACGGGACAATTTGCAAGCGTTCCAAGAAGCAGCCGTTCTTCTTTAGAACTTTCGACCTCTCGCCTTTACTGATCGTTAAACAAAATAAACAGCCCAAAGCAAGCCGCGCTATTTGCTTGACAGACTGCTCGGTTTTTATTATTAAACGGTACGAGATGCTGGCACGCGGCATGTCTTATTCGGATTCTTGGGCCGACGTTCCTTCGGCCGCACGCACGCGGTCAAATGCGTCTTTTTCACGTCCCGCCGTCAGGGCCTCCCCAGCAATTCCCGCAGCGACTGCCCCCTCGGGACAAACAGCTCGAGGACACGCACGGTCTTGCTAAAAGAACGGGGGGGGGGGGGGGGGAACAAACGCGTGCGCTGAGCGCGGCACTCGCAGACCCGATCTTCGGGTCCAAAAGAAAACTCTCTAAAGCGGACCAGGCGGGCCAAAGAGGTCCCTTCTTTGCGCCACGCTTCTTTCCTCGCACAGACGTCGGCCGCCTCTGCCCGCTCTCACGGTATCCCCTACCGGCAAGGACACGGCGAAACGTTTCGGAAACGACGGCGTTTCCCAGAAGCGTTTCCGCCGCCTTGGGAAAACGGCCGAAGGAGAGGCTCACGCGGGGCGCGTAGCTAGAAAGAACGCTCCGCACAAAGGCCTAAAATGACCAGCCCGGAGCAGGGATCCCGGGCTCTCCGGGAGCGCAGGAGTTCTCACGTCCTTACTGAGCAGAGACCGCTGCCCGTGAAACACGAGACGCCGCAGCGACGCCGATCGTTGGAGGGAAGCCTGCAATAAGAGCGAAAGAAAAGCAGACGTTGAGGACAAAGACCAAGTTACGAGCCCCTCGCGATTCAGACACGCTTCTAGATTTACCGCCTATTTCAAGGCGCGCCTTCGGCAATTCCGTCCAATTGATTTTCCCCGAAGCCCGAGACGCGGACGAAACGCCTCTCAAAGGAAGGTACGGCATAACCGCTCTGGCCTATAAACTACCGGTTTCGACGCAGGAAAAGCACAGGGAAAGCACTAGCGTTCCCCCCAAGAAACCACGTCCAAGCAGACCGATGAAGTAGGCCCCAAGTCTGAAAGCGGACCTAAAGGAGCCCGTTTGGCGGTCGCGAGCTGGAATACACCGTTCTCCTTCTCACTAACAACCTCCCGGAGAGACCGGCAGCTGTACAGCGCCTTCTACGCTACACGGAGGAGTCGGATAGCGGGCAGATGCCGCGTCCCGAATGCGCAACTAGAGATTGGAACGCACGGACGTAAACAAACGCCCGTGACGTAGCGGAGGTCTAGCGTATTCACGTTTACCGTGCGTCAGTTCTCCTCTGCGGACAGGCCGTTCCATCTTCTTTACTCGTTAGCTGACAGACGCCCTAGGAGAAAGCAAAGAAAGGAAGAAATTCAAAAGGAAATGAAACAGATCGGAGGGAGCCTCAAAGGCTTTGATCCATCCCCCCAGGCAGCCGAACCACCTTCGCAAAGGCACACCTCAAAAGACACGTCCTTCCGGGATCGCTGCACAGCCCAGCCAGAAAAGAGGAACAGAAACAAACAGAACGAGAAGGCTGCAGAGGGGGACGGAGGGCCGGAAAGGAGCCTGCTGTCCAGCGATGGTATTTTACCGCTCCTTGCGCGTTAGCAGCCCCTTTCAGATGCTTAAGCCCAAATTCTCTCAGCCCTTAACAGCTTCAGTACCCGCGGCACCTAGTTTTTCCACGCTCTCCAGTCTTCCTCGCTCTTTCCCGTCTCGGGCGAAAAGCCTCCCAGACCCCGTCTGCACTTACGCGCTTCCTTAAAACAGGATCGCCGAAATCAACCGAACGGGCTGAGCTGCTCCTCTTCCGCTCGCCGGCCCTCGGAACGTCAGCCTGCAAACGAATCGGACCACCGAGGTCACCGGCAGAGTCTCCTTTCGGAGCTCGGCCCCCCCCCCCAAGCTTTAACGACGGTTTCCCAAGCGGGGCAAACGCAGGGCCTCCCTTCGGCCCCGGAACGGTTTTTATCGCGGGCTCCCAAGTCGCCGTTACGACACTAAGCGGCAAAGCAAGGCAAAGACAGCTGGGGTCGCAGCTTACCCACCTAGGCACGAAAATTCTTCTTTGAGGCCTCCCTCGCTGCTTTTGCCAGGTAAACACACCAAAACAAAGCTCCCGACAGGCAGCTGAGGCTTCACATGGACCTCGGGGCCCCGCTAGCAACGGCGACGCCGGAGCCGCCGGGCTACCAGGCGCTATTCCCCCCCCCCCTCCCCTCCCCTCCCCTGCCCTGCCGGCCCGCGAACCGCGGCTTATTACTCACGAGTCCGGGAAGGACGCCGCCGACCTTCCCGCGGCCGAAGGCTCCTCGTCAGGAGCGGGCAGAGAACCTTTCCGCCGGCATTCGGAGTCTCCCGGCCGCTCTCGACACCCGATAACTTGCCGAGAAAGGGCTGAGGGCGGGAGCCTGCAGTTCTTCACGGCAGCACACAGTCGTTCCCCGATGTGCCGAACGCCTAGCATTAACACAATTTAGAAATACAAAAATACCACCGCTACAGGGCGCAAAGCCAAGCTGAAATTTCGGCAGCCAAAGCAAACCTCTTCGCGCCCGACAGAACGAGCCACGTGCATCGGCGCCTACAGCTCCTCAAGGCTAGCGAGGCCTCGTGGGCGACGTTCCTCTGGCAGGCTGCGCAGCTGAACTCCCCCGTGTCGCCTAAGAGTCCGTGACGTGACGTATTCAAAGCTCAGCAGAAATTAACAATCCAAAGTTGTTTCTAAGCACAAAAGCGGATCTACTACACGAGAAGGAAGGAGTCCTAATTCCGCAAGGCTTTACCTTTTCTTCGAGCTGCCGTCTTTCTGCTGCCCCAAATACCATTGCCAGGCAATTAACCTGGGGTCGCGCTAAATGAGCCTTCCTCTTCGTTTTACAATTCGCACGCTTGCCTCTCCCTCTCTCTCTGGCCACCTGACCGCCGTTCCCCGAAGACGGGAATTTGCCGTCTTGGAGCTCTTAAAGCACGACGCTTCACAGATGCAGAGAGTCACGCGCACGGAAACGGATGGACGCAGCGTCCTTTCCGTAACGCGTACGCACCTTCCGTTAGATGTCGCTCATCTGTTATTCCGATCGCTATTACCGGCGAACCTTCCTCACCGGGAGGAACGGGCTTTCCCTTTCGGGGCGACGGAGACGGCTCTCGCTCGGTTCCCTTTAATTTTATTACTTCGGCTCGCTTACGTTTTTCTGTCTCTTCAGCTTCAGCCGTGGCAACGAATCTAAAAATTAAATATCCTATCTTTCCTTTTCTACGTACGCGTGTACGATAACAAAACAAAATACAAACGACCGAAGCAAAACTAAGGCAGCTACGGTTAACAAGAGGCGCAGGGCAGCAACGGGTCGCTTAGTCCTCAGCGCTGCCTCCGGGAGGGAGGCCGAAAGAACGAACGTTCCGCATCAAGAGTTACCTTGGTTACCCGGGCCAGAACGCCTCCTACTGTCGCAGCTTCTGGGGAGATCGAGGGTCCGCTGCTGCATTTTTGCTTCCTCCTTTCAGCCCGCCCCTTCGGGAGTAAACGCAAAAAACCGCTCGCTCGTCCGGCTTTGCTCTTTGTCAGCATTTGCTATTGTCGGTTCCGCCTCTGTAACAAAGACAGAAAATTGCATTTCGCTTCCAACAAAACACTTCGATTTACACGCGTTCTTTTTCTCTTTCCCGTGGTTTTTTTTTTTTTCTTTCCCCCCTTTCTTTCTTTTTCCTTCTTTCCCTCAAAGGAAAGGTCTTAATACACCGCTTTGCATCGTACGTTACGGGGTAAGCCGTTTGGAAACGCTACAGGGCCGACGCCGCGCCGCAACCCTGCTCCGGGGCCCGCCTGCCCCCCCGCTCCGCTCCGCCGCGCCGCCTCCGCAGGGGCGAGCGCGTGCCCCGGCCCGCGCTGCCAACGAACTGGCGCCCTAAACGCCGCGCACGCAAAACGCAAAGTCACACCCGCGCTCCCGGCGCGGCGCCGGGTCCCAGCCCGCCCCCCCACTCGCCCCGCACCGCCGCCTCCACGCAGCGACGGCCGCAGCGGGCAGGATGCAGCCCGACGCCCCCCGAACCTATGCGTTCGCCTCACCCGGGGGCCCCACATCCTTCACTCCACGCCACCTCCGCACTCACCCGCCGCCGCCGCCGAGCGAAAACGCCCTCCCTGCTCGCCGCCATCTTGCTTCCCCGCCGCCGCGCATGCGCCGCTCGCCAACGGACTGCGGCGGCAGTGACGCTTGAGCACCGCGCACGTGCCGGCTCAGACAGCGCGGGGGGGGGGGAGCGAGGGGAGCGGGAGGGGCGGGGGGGAGCGAGGGGAGCGGGAGGGGAGCAGAGGGAGCGGGAGGGGCGGGGGGGAGCGAGGGGAGCCCGAGGGGCGGGGCGGAGTGCGAGGGGAGCGCGAGAGGCGGGGGGGGAGCGTGAGGGGAGCAGGGGGGCCCGAGGAGCGGGGGGGAGCACGAGGGGAGCCCGAGAAGCGGGGGGGGAGCGCGGGGGCGGGGGGGAGCGCGAGGGGACCAGGGGGAGCGCGAGGGGCGGGGCGGAGCGCGAGGGGAGCAAGGGGAGCCCGAGAGAAGCCTGAGAAGCAGGGGGGAGCCCGAGAAGCGGGGGGGAGCGCGAGGGGAGCAGGGGGAGTGCGAGGGGCGGGGCAGAGCGCGAGGGGAGCAAGGGGAGCCCGAGGAGCGGGGGGGAGCGTGAGAAGAGCCTGAGAAGCAGGGGGGAGCCCGAGAAGCGGGGGGGAGCGCGAGGGGAGCCCGAGAAGCGGGGGGGAGCGCGAGGGGAGCAGGGGGAGCCCGAGGGGCGGGGCGGAGCGCGAGGGGAGCAGGGGGAGCGCGAGGGGAGCAGGGGGAGCGCGAGGGGAGCCCGAGAAGCGGGGGGGAGCGCGAGGGGAGCAGGGGGAGCCCGAGGAGCGGGGGGGGAGCGCGAGGGGCGGGTGGAGCGGGGAATCCCGAGGGGCGGGGGGGAGCCGGGGAGCCCGAGGGGCGGGGGGGAGCACGAAGGGAGGCGAGACCCGCAATGGCATGCTCGCGCCGCGGCGCTGCAGCCGGGCGGCTCACGCGTGCGAACCGCAGCCCGCCGTGGCAGCCCGGGACTCCCAGCGAGCGCCCCGAGGCTGCCCGAGCCCGTGGCCGCTCCAAGAGCACCGGGAAGGGGCGACGAGCACGCTCCATTCGCTTACCCGTTACCGAAACGGCGGAGAGCAGCAGCAAACATGGCGACCGGCACTGAGCATGTGCGCGCCGGCTGTCTGCGCATGCGCGCCCCCCCCACCGGGTGCAGTACCGCTTTTTGGACACAGGGTGGCAGCAGTGAGCGCGGCGGAACGCTGTGCGCGTGCGCGCCCCCCCCACCGGGTGCAGTACCGCTTTTTGGACACAGGGTGGCAGCAGTGAGCACGGCGGAACCCAGTGCGCACACGAGCCCCCCCACAGGGTGCAGTACCGATTTTTGGACACAGGGTGGCAGCAGTGAGCGCGGCGGAACGCTGTGCGCACGCGCGCCCCCCCCACAGGGTGCAGTACCGATTTTTGGACACAGGGTGGCAGCAGTGAGCACGGCGGAACCCAGTGCGCATGCGCGCCCCCCTTTATCGTGCCGTACCGCTTTTTGGACGCCCCGAGGGCAGCAGGGCGCGCGGCCGGCCGCCGTGCGCCTGCGCGCCCCCCTTTCCGTGCCGTACTGCTTTTTTGACGCCCCGAGGGCAGCAGGGCGCGCGGCCGCCCCCGGCACGCGCACACCGCTGCAGAGCCCCCCCGCCCGCCCTTTGCAGACATTTCACCACCCTCGCCTCGGCTCATCTGCCCTTACTTACAGCGCCTGCTGCGAGGCGCAGCGTCGCCGCGTGTCGTGCTCGAGCCGCTGCTCCTAGAGGCTTCAGTAACAGCGCTTTCCTTTGAACATCGTTGCAAAATACTCCACAGACAAAAAAGAGTCAGAGGCTGCACTTAAAAAAACAAAACGAAAACAAAAAAACCACCCACCTACTTAACGGGACAATTTGCAAGCGTTCCAAGAAGCAGCCGTTCTTCTTTAGAACTTTCGACCTCTCGCCTTTACTGATCGTTAAACAAAATAAACAGCCCAAAGCAAGCCGCGCTATTTGCTTGACAGACTGCTCGGTTTTTATTATTAAACGGTACGAGATGCTGGCACGCGGCATGTCTTATTCGGATTCTTGGGCCGACGTTCCTTCGGCCGCACGCACGCGGTCAAATGCGTCTTTTTCACGTCCCGCCGTCAGGGCCTCCCCAGCAATTCCCGCAGCGACTGCCCCCTCGGGACAAACAGCTCGAGGACACGCACGGTCTTGCTAAAAGAACGGGGGGGGGGGGGGGGGAACAAACGCGTGCGCTGAGCGCGGCACTCGCAGACCCGATCTTCGGGTCCAAAAGAAAACTCTCTAAAGCGGACCAGGCGGGCCAAAGAGGTCCCTTCTTTGCGCCACGCTTCTTTCCTCGCACAGACGTCGGCCGCCTCTGCCCGCTCTCACGGTATCCCCTACCGGCAAGGACACGGCGAAACGTTTCGGAAACGACGGCGTTTCCCAGAAGCGTTTCCGCCGCCTTGGGAAAACGGCCGAAGGAGAGGCTCACGCGGGGCGCGTAGCTAGAAAGAACGCTCCGCACAAAGGCCTAAAATGACCAGCCCGGAGCAGGGATCCCGGGCTCTCCGGGAGCGCAGGAGTTCTCACGTCCTTACTGAGCAGAGACCGCTGCCCGTGAAACACGAGACGCCGCAGCGACGCCGATCGTTGGAGGGAAGCCTGCAATAAGAGCGAAAGAAAAGCAGACGTTGAGGACAAAGACCAAGTTACGAGCCCCTCGCGATTCAGACACGCTTCTAGATTTACCGCCTATTTCAAGGCGCGCCTTCGGCAATTCCGTCCAATTGATTTTCCCCGAAGCCCGAGACGCGGACGAAACGCCTCTCAAAGGAAGGTACGGCATAACCGCTCTGGCCTATAAACTACCGGTTTCGACGCAGGAAAAGCACAGGGAAAGCACTAGCGTTCCCCCCAAGAAACCACGTCCAAGCGGACCGATGAAGTAGGCCCCAAGTCTGAAAGCGGACCTAAAGGAGCCCGTTTGGCGGTCGCGAGCTGGAATACACCGTTCTCCTTCTCACTAACAACCTCCCGGAGAGACCGGCAGCTGTACAGCGCCTTCTACGCTACACGGAGGAGTCGGATAGCGGGCAGATGCCGCGTCCCGAATGCGCAACTAGAGATTGGAACGCACGGACGTAAACAAACGCCCGTGACGTAGCGGAGGTCTAGCGTATTCACGTTTATCGTGCGTCAGTTCTCCTCTGCGGACAGGCCGTTCCATCTTCTTTACTCGTTAGCTGACAGACGCCCTAGGAGAAAGCAAAGAAAGGAAGAAATTCAAAAGGAAATGAAACAGATCGGAGGGAGCCTCAAAGGCTTTGATCCATCCCCCCAGGCAGCCGAACCACCTTCGCAAAGGCACACCTCAAAAGACACGTCCTTCCGGGATCGCTGCACAGCCCAGCCAGAAAAGAGGAACAGAAACAAACAGAACGAGAAGGCTGCAGAGGGGGACGGAGGGCCGGAAAGGAGCCTGCTGTCCAGCGATGGTATTTTACCGCTCCTTGCGCGTTAGCAGCCCCTTTCAGATGCTTAAGCCCAAATTCTCTCAGCCCTTAACAGCTTCAGTACCCGCGGCACCTAGTTTTTCCACGCTCTCCAGTCTTCCTCGCTCTTTCCCGTCTCGGGCGAAAAGCCTCCCAGACCCCGTCTGCACTTACGCGCTTCCTTAAAACAGGATCGCCGAAATCAACCGAACGGGCTGAGCTGCTCCTCTTCCGCTCGCCGGCCCTCGGAACGTCAGCCTGCAAACGAATCGGACCACCGAGGTCACCGGCAGAGTCTCCTTTCGGAGCTCGGCCCCCCCCCCCAAGCTTTAACGACGGTTTCCCAAGCGGGGCAAACGCAGGGCCTCCCTTCGGCCCCGGAACGGTTTTTATCGCGGGCTCCCAAGTCGCCGTTACGACACTAAGCGGCAAAGCAAGGCAAAGACAGCTGGGGTCGCAGCTTACCCACCTAGGCACGAAAATTCTTCTTTGAGGCCTCCCTCGCTGCTTTTGCCAGGTAAACACACCAAAACAAAGCTCCCGACAGGCAGCTGAGGCTTCACATGGACCTCGGGGCCCCGCTAGCAACGGCGACGCCGGAGCCGCCGGGCTACCAGGCGCTATTCCCCCCCCCCCTCCCCTCCCCTCCCCTGCCCTGCCGGCCCGCGAACCGCGGCTTATTACTCACGAGTCCGGGAAGGACGCCGCCGACCTTCCCGCGGCCGAAGGCTCCTCGTCAGGAGCGGGCAGAGAACCTTTCCGCCGGCATTCGGAGTCTCCCGGCCGCTCTCGACACCCGATAACTTGCCGAGAAAGGGCTGAGGGCGGGAGCCTGCAGTTCTTCACGGCAGCACACAGTCGTTCCCCGATGTGCCGAACGCCTAGCATTAACACAATTTAGAAATACAAAAATACCACCGCTACAGGGCGCAAAGCCAAGCTGAAATTTCGGCAGCCAAAGCAAACCTCTGCGCGCCCGACAGAACGAGCCACGTGCATCGGCGCCTACAGCTCCTCAAGGCTAGCGAGGCCTCGTGGGCGACGTTCCTCTGGCAGGCTGCGCAGCTGAACTCCCCCGTGTCGCCTAAGAGTCCGTGACGTGACGTATTCAAAGCTCAGCAGAAATTAACAATCCAAAGTTGTTTCTAAGCACAAAAGCGGATCTACTACACGAGAAGGAAGGAGTCCTAATTCCGCAAGGCTTTACCTTTTCTTCGAGCTGCCGTCTTCCTGCTGCCCCAAAGACCATTGCCAGGCAATTAACCTGGGGTCGCGCTAAATGAGCCTTCCTCTTCGTTTTACAATTCGCACGCTTGCCTCTCCCTCTCTCTCTGGCCACCTGACCGCCGTTCCCCGAAGACGGGAATTTGCCGTCTTGGAGCTCTTAAAGCACGACGCTTCACAGATGCAGAGAGTCACGCGCACGGAAACGGATGGACGCAGCATCCTTTCCGTAACGCGTACGCACCTTCCGTTAGATGTCGCTCATCTGTTATTCCGATCGCTATTACCGGCGAACCTTCCTCACCGGGAGGAACGGGCTTTCCCTTTCGGGGCGACGGAGACGGCTCTCGCTCGGTTCCCTTTAATTTTATTACTTCGGCTCGCTTACGTTTTTCTGTCTCTTCAGCTTCAGCCGTGGCAACGAATCTAAAAATTAAATATCCTATCTTTCCTTTTCTACGTACGCGTGTACGATAACAAAACAAAATACAAACGACCGAAGCAAAACTAAGGCAGCTACGGTTAACAAGAGGCGCAGGGCAGCAACGGGTCGCTTAGTCCTCAGCGCTGCCTCCGGGAGGGAGGCCGAAAGAACGAACGTTCCGCATCAAGAGTTACCTTGGTTACCCGGGCCAGAACGCCTCCTACTGTCGCAGCTTCTGGGGAGATCGAGGGTCCGCTGCTGCATTTTTGCTTCCTCCTTTCAGCCCGCCCCTTCGGGAGTAAACGCAAAAAACCGCTCGCTCGTCCGGCTTTGCTCTTTGTCAGCATTTGCTATTGTCGGTTCCGCCTCTGTAACAAAGACAGAAAATTGCATTTCGCTTCCAACAAAACACTTCGATTTACACGCGTTCTTTTTCTCTTTCCCGTGGTTTTTTTTTTTTTCTTTCCCCCCTTTCTTTCTTTTTCCTTCTTTCCCTCAAAGGAAAGGTCTTAATACACCGCTTTGCATCGTACGTTACGGGGTAAGCCGTTTGGAAACGCTACAGGGCCGACGCCGCGCCGCAACCCTGCTCCGGGGCCCGCCTGCCCCCCCGCTCCGCTCCGCCGCGCCGCCTCCGCAGGGGCGAGCGCGTGCCCCGGCCCGCGCTGCCAACGAACTGGCGCCCTAAACGCCGCGCACGCAAAACGCAAAGTCACACCCGCGCTCCCGGCGCGGCGCCGGGTCCCAGCCCGCCCCCCCACTCGCCCCGCACCGCCGCCTCCACGCAGCGACGGCCGCAGCGGGCAGGATGCAGCCCGACGCCCCCCGAACCTATGCGTTCGCCTCACCCGGGGGCCCCACATCCTTCACTCCACGCCACCTCCGCACTCACCCGCCGCCGCCGCCGAGCGAAAACGCCCTCCCTGCTCGCCGCCATCTTGCTTCCCCGCCGCCGCGCATGCGCCGCTCGCCAACGGACTGCGGCGGCAGTGACGCTTGAGCACCGCGCACGTGCCGGCTCGGACAGCGCGGGGGGGGGGGAGCGAGGGGAGCGGGAGGGGCGGGGGGGAGCGAGGGGAGCGGGAGGGGAGCAGAGGGAGCCCGAGGGGCGGGGGGGAGCGAGGGGAGCCCGAGGGGCGGGGCGGAGTGCGAGGGGAGCGCGAGAGGCGGGGGGGGAGCACGAGGGGAGCAGGGGGGCCCGAGGAGCGGGGGGGAGCACGAGGGGAGCCCGAGAAGCAGGGGGGAGCGCGAGGGGAGCAGGGGGAGCCCGAGGGGCGGGGCGGAGCGCGAGGGGAGCAGGGGGAGCGCGAGGGGAGCAGGGGGAGCGCGAGGGGAGCGCGAGGGGCGGGGCGGAGCGCGAGGGGAGCAGGGGGAGCCCGAGGAGCGGGGGGGGAGCGCGAGGGGAGCCCGAGAAGCAGGGGGGAGCGCGGGGGTGGGGGGGAGCGCGAGGGGAGCCCGAGAAGCGGGGGGGAGCGCGAGGGGCGGGTGGAGCGGGGAATCCCGAGGGGCGGGGGCGAGCCGGGGAGCCCGAGGGGCGGGGGGGAGCACGAAGGGAGGCGAGACCCGCAATGGCATGCTCGCGCCGCGGCGCTGCAGCCGGGCGGCTCACGCGTGCGAACCGCAGCCCGCCGCGGCAGCCCGGGACTCCCAGCGAGCGCCCCGAGGCTGCCCGAGCCCGTGGCCGCTCCAAGAGCACCGGGAAGGGGCGACGAGCACGCTCCATTCGCTTACCCGTTACCGAAACGGCGGAGAGCAGCAGCAAACATGGCGACCGGCACTGAGCATGTGCGCGCCGGCTGTCTGCGCATGCGCGCCCCCCCCACCGGGTGCAGTACCGCTTTTTGGACACAGGGTGGCAGCAGTGAGCGCGGCGGAACGCTGTGCGCACGCGCGCCCCCCCCACAGGGTGCAGTACCGATTTTTGGACACAGGGTGGCAGCAGTGAGCACGGCGGAACCCAGTGCGCATGCGCGCCCCCCTTTATCGTGCCGTACCGCTTTTTGGACGCCCCGAGGGCAGCAGGGCGCGCGGCCGGCCGCCGTGCGCCTGCGCGCCCCCCTTTCCGTGCCGTACTGCTTTTTTGACGCCCCGAGGGCAGCAGGGCGCGCGGCCGCCCCCGGCACGCGCACACCGCTGCAGAGCCCCCCCGCCCGCCCTTTGCAGACATTTCACCACCCTCGCCTCGGCTCATCTGCCCTTATTTACAGCGCCTGCTGCGAGGCGCAGCGTCGCCGCGTGTCGTGCTCGAGCCGCTGCTCCTAGAGGCTTCAGTAACAGCGCTTTCCTTTGAACATCGTTGCAAAATACTCCACAGACAAAAAAGAGTCAGAGGCTGCACTTAAAAAAACAAAACAAAAACAAAAAAACCACCCACCTACTTAACGGGACAATTTGCAAGCGTTCCAAGAAGCAGCCGTTCTTCTTTAGAACTTTCGACCTCTCGCCTTTACTGATCGTTAAACAAAATAAACAGCCCAAAGCAAGCCGCGCTATTTGCTTGACAGACTGCTCGGTTTTTATTATTAAACGGTACGAGATGCTGGCACGCGGCATGTCTTATTCGGATTCTTGGGCCGACGTTCCTTCGGCCGCACGCACGCGGTCAAATGCGTCTTTTTCACGTCCCGCCGTCAGGGCCTCCCCAGCAATTCCCGCAGCGACTGCCCCCTCGGGACAAACAGCTCGAGGACACGCACGGTCTTGCTAAAAGAACGGGGGGGGGGGGGGGGAACAAACGCGTGCGCTGAGCGCGGCACTCGCAGACCCGATCTTCGGGTCCAAAAGAAAACTCTCTAAAGCGGACCAGGCGGGCCAAAGAGGTCCCTTCTTTGCGCCACGCTTCTTTCCTCGCACAGACGTCGGCCGCCTCTGCCCGCTCTCACGGTATCCCCTACCGGCAAGGACACGGCGAAACGTTTCGGAAACGACGGCGTTTCCCAGAAGCGTTTCCGCCGCCTTGGGAAAACGGCCGAAGGAGAGGCTCACGCGGGGCGCGTAGCTAGAAAGAACGCTCCGCACAAAGGCCTAAAATGACCAGCCCGGAGCAGGGATCCCGGGCTCTCCGGGAGCGCAGGAGTTCTCACGTCCTTACTGAGCAGAGACCGCTGCCCGTGAAACACGAGACGCCGCAGCGACGCCGATCGTTGGAGGGAAGCCTGCAATAAGAGCGAAAGAAAAGCAGACGTTGAGGACAAAGACCAAGTTACGAGCCCCTCGCGATTCAGACACGCTTCTAGATTTACCGCCTATTTCAAGGCGCGCCTTCGGCAATTCCGTCCAATTGATTTTCCCCGAAGCCCGAGACGCGGACGAAACGCCTCTCAAAGGAAGGTACGGCATAACCGCTCTGGCCTATAAACTACCGCTTTCGACGCAGGAAAAGCACAGGGAAAGCACTAGCGTTCCCCCCAAGAAACCACGTCCAAGCAGACCGATGAAGTAGGCCCCAAGTCTGAAAGCGGACCTAAAGGAGCCCGTTTGGCGGTCGCGAGCTGGAATACACCGTTCTCCTTCTCACTAACAACCTCCCGGAGAGACCGGCAGCTGTACAGCGCCTTCTACGCTACACGGAGGAGTCGGATAGCGGGCAGATGCCGCGTCCCGAATGCGCAACTAGAGATTGGAACGCACGGACGTAAACAAACGCCCGTGACGTAGCGGAGGTCTAGCGTATTCACGTTTACCGTGCGTCAGTTCTCCTCTGCGGACAGGCCGTTCCATCTTCTTTACTCGTTAGCTGACAGACGCCCTAGGAGAAAGCAAAGAAAGGAAGAAATTCAAAAGGAAATGAAACAGATCGGAGGGAGCCTCAAAGGCTTTGATCCATCCCCCCAGGCAGCCGAACCACCTTCGCAAAGGCACACCTCAAAAGACACGTCCTTCCGGGATCGCTGCACAGCCCAGCCAGAAAAGAGGAACAGAAACAAACAGAACGAGAAGGCTGCAGAGGGGGACGGAGGGCCGGAAAGGAGCCTGCTGTCCAGCGATGGTATTTTACCGCTCCTTGCGCGTTAGCAGCCCCTTTCAGATGCTTAAGCCCAAATTCTCTCAGCCCTTAACAGCTTCAGTACCCGCGGCACCTAGTTTTTCCACGCTCTCCAGTCTTCCTCGCTCTTTCCCGTCTCGGGCGAAAAGCCTCCCAGACCCCGTCTGCACTTACGCGCTTCCTTAAAACAGGATCGCCGAAATCAACCGAACGGGCTGAGCTGCTCCTCTTCCGCTCGCCGGCCCTCGGAACGTCAGCCTGCAAACGAATCGGACCACCGAGGTCACCGGCAGAGTCTCCTTTCGGAGCTCGGCCCCCCCCCCCAAGCTTTAACGACGGTTTCCCAAGCGGGGCAAACGCAGGGCCTCCCTTCGGCCCCGGAACGGTTTTTATCGCGGGCTCCCAAGTCGCCGTTACGACACTAAGCGGCAAAGCAAGGCAAAGACAGCTGGGGTCGCAGCTTACCCACCTAGGCACGAAAATTCTTCTTTGAGGCCTCCCTCGCTGCTTTTGCCAGGTAAACACACCAAAACAAAGCTCCCGACAGGCAGCTGAGGCTTCACATGGACCTCGGGGCCCCGCTAGCAACGGCGACGCCGGAGCCGCCGGGCTACCAGGCGCTATTCCCCCCCCCCCCTCCCCTCCCCTCCCCTGCCCTGCCGGCCCGCGAACCGCGGCTTATTACTCACGAGTCCGGGAAGGACGCCGCCGACCTTCCCGCGGCCGAAGGCTCCTCGTCAGGAGCGGGCAGAGAACCTTTCCGCCGGCATTCGGAGTCTCCCGGCCGCTCTCGACACCCGATAACTTGCCGAGAAAGGGCTGAGGGCGGGAGCCTGCAGTTCTTCACGGCAGCACACAGTCGTTCCCCGATGTGCCGAACGCCTAGCATTAACACAATTTAGAAATACAAAAATACCACCGCTACAGGGCGCAAAGCCAAGCTGAAATTTCGGCAGCCAAAGCAAACCTCTTCGCGCCCGACAGAACGAGCCACGTGCATCGGCGCCTACAGCTCCTCAAGGCTAGCGAGGCCTCGTGGGCGACGTTCCTCTGGCAGGCTGCGCAGCTGAACTCCCCCGTGTCGCCTAAGAGTCCGTGACGTGACGTATTCAAAGCTCAGCAGAAATTAACAATCCAAAGTTGTTTCTAAGCACAAAAGCGGATCTACTACACGAGAAGGAAGGAGTCCTAATTCCGCAAGGCTTTACCTTTTCTTCGAGCTGCCGTCTTTCTGCTGCCCCAAATACCATTGCCAGGCAATTAACCTGGGGTCGCGCTAAATGAGCCTTCCTCTTCGTTTTACAATTCGCACGCTTGCCTCTCCCTCTCTCTCTGGCCACCTGACCGCCGTTCCCCGAAGACGGGAATTTGCCGTCTTGGAGCTCTTAAAGCACGACGCTTCACAGATGCAGAGAGTCACGCGCACGGAAACGGATGGACGCAGCGTCCTTTCCGTAACGCGTACGCACCTTCCGTTAGATGTCGCTCATCTGTTATTCCGATCGCTATTACCGGCGAACCTTCCTCACCGGGAGGAACGGGCTTTCCCTTTCGGGGCGACGGAGACGGCTCTCGCTCGGTTCCCTTTAATTTTATTACTTCGGCTCGCTTACGTTTTTCTGTCTCTTCAGCTTCAGCCGTGGCAACGAATCTAAAAATTAAATATCCTATCTTTCCTTTTCTACGTACGCGTGTACGATAACAAAACAAAATACAAACGACCGAAGCAAAACTAAGGCAGCTACGGTTAACAAGAGGCGCAGGGCAGCAACGGGTCGCTTAGTCCTCAGCGCTGCCTCCGGGAGGGAGGCCGAAAGAACGAACGTTCCGCATCAAGAGTTACCTTGGTTACCCGGGCCAGAACGCCTCCTACTGTCGCAGCTTCTGGGGAGATCGAGGGTCCGCTGCTGCATTTTTGCTTCCTCCTTTCAGCCCGCCCCTTCGGGAGTAAACGCAAAAAACCGCTCGCTCGTCCGGCTTTGCTCTTTGTCAGCATTTGCTATTGTCGGTTCCGCCTCTGTAACAAAGACAGAAAATTGCATTTCGCTTCCAACAAAACACTTCGATTTACACGCGTTCTTTTTCTCTTTCCCGTGGTTTTTTTTTTTTTCTTTCCCCCCTTTCTTTCTTTTTCCTTCTTTCCCTCAAAGGAAAGGTCTTAATACACCGCTTTGCATCGTACGTTACGGGGTAAGCCGTTTGGAAACGCTACAGGGCCGACGCCGCGCCGCAACCCTGCTCCGGGGCCCGCCTGCCCCCCCGCTCCGCTCCGCCGCGCCGCCTCCGCAGGGGCGAGCGCGTGCCCCGGCCCGCGCTGCCAACGAACTGGCGCCCTAAACGCCGCGCACGCAAAACGCAAAGTCACACCCGCGCTCCCGGCGCGGCGCCGGGTCCCAGCCCGCCCCCCCACTCGCCCCGCACCGCCGCCTCCACGCAGCGACGGCCGCAGCGGGCAGGATGCAGCCCGACGCCCCCCGAACCTATGCGTTCGCCTCACCCGGGGGCCCCACATCCTTCACTCCACGCCACCTCCGCACTCACCCGCCGCCGCCGCCGAGCGAAAACGCCCTCCCTGCTCGCCGCCATCTTGCTTCCCCGCCGCCGCGCATGCGCCGCTCGCCAACGGACTGCGGCGGCAGTGACGCTTGAGCACCGCGCACGTGCCGGCTCGGACAGCGCGGGGGGGGGGGAGCGAGGGGAGCGGGAGGGGCGGGGGGGAGCGAGGGGAGCGGGAGGGGAGCAGAGGGAGCCCGAGGGGCGGGGGGGAGCGAGGGGAGCCCGAGGGGCGGGGCGGAGTGCGAGGGGAGCGCGAGAGGCGGGGGGGGAGCACGAGGGGAGCAGGGGGGCCCGAGGAGCGGGGGGGAGCACGAGGGGAGCCCGAGAAGCAGGGGGGAGCGCGAGGGGAGCAGGGGGAGCCCGAGGGGCGGGGCGGAGCGCGAGGGGAGCAGGGGGAGCGCGAGGGGAGCAGGGGGAGCGCGAGGGGAGCGCGAGGGGCGGGGCGGAGCGCGAGGGGAGCAGGGGGAGCCCGAGGAGCGGGGGGGGAGCGCGAGGGGAGCCCGAGAAGCAGGGGGGAGCGCGGGGGTGGGGGGGAGCGCGAGGGGAGCCCGAGAAGCGGGGGGGAGCGCGAGGGGCGGGTGGAGCGGGGAATCCCGAGGGGCGGGGGCGAGCCGGGGAGCCCGAGGGGCGGGGGGGAGCACGAAGGGAGGCGAGACCCGCAATGGCATGCTCGCGCCGCGGCGCTGCAGCCGGGCGGCTCACGCGTGCGAACCGCAGCCCGCCGCGGCAGCCCGGGACTCCCAGCGAGCGCCCCGAGGCTGCCCGAGCCCGTGGCCGCTCCAAGAGCACCGGGAAGGGGCGACGAGCACGCTCCATTCGCTTACCCGTTACCGAAACGGCGGAGAGCAGCAGCAAACATGGCGACCGGCACTGAGCATGTGCGCGCCGGCTGTCTGCGCATGCGCGCCCCCCCCACCGGGTGCAGTACCGCTTTTTGGACACAGGGTGGCAGCAGTGAGCGCGGCGGAACGCTGTGCGCGTGCGCGCCCCCCCCACCGGGTGCAGTACCGCTTTTTGGACACAGGGTGGCAGCAGTGAGCACGGCGGAACCCAGTGCGCACACGAGCCCCCCCACAGGGTGCAGTACCGATTTTTGGACACAGGGTGGCAGCAGTGAGCACGGCGGAACCCAGTGCGCACGCGCGCCCCCCCCACCGGGTGCAGTACCGCTTTTTGGACACAGGGTGGCAGCAGTGAGCGCGGCGGAACGCTGTGCGCACGCGCGCCCCCCCCACAGGGTGCAGTACCGATTTTTGGACACAGGGTGGCAGCAGTGAGCACGGCGGAACCCAGTGCGCATGCGCGCCCCCCTTTATCGTGCCGTACCGCTTTTTGGACGCCCCGAGGGCAGCAGGGCGCGCGGCCGGCCGCCGTGCGCCTGCGCGCCCCCCTTTCCGTGCCGTACTGCTTTTTTGACGCCCCGAGGGCAGCAGGGCGCGCGGCCGCCCCCGGCACGCGCACACCGCTGCAGAGCCCCCCCGCCCGCCCTTTGCAGACATTTCACCACCCTCGCCTCGGCTCATCTGCCCTTATTTACAGCGCCTGCTGCGAGGCGCAGCGTCGCCGCGTGTCGTGCTCGAGCCGCTGCTCCTAGAGGCTTCAGTAACAGCGCTTTCCTTTGAACATCGTTGCAAAATACTCCACAGACAAAAAAGAGTCAGAGGCTGCACTTAAAAAAACAAAACAAAAACAAAAAAACCACCCACCTACTTAACGGGACAATTTGCAAGCGTTCCAAGAAGCAGCCGTTCTTCTTTAGAACTTTCGACCTCTCGCCTTTACTGATCGTTAAACAAAATAAACAGCCCAAAGCAAGCCGCGCTATTTGCTTGACAGACTGCTCGGTTTTTATTATTAAACGGTACGAGATGCTGGCACGCGGCATGTCTTATTCGGATTCTTGGGCCGACGTTCCTTCGGCCGCACGCACGCGGTCAAATGCGTCTTTTTCACGTCCCGCCGTCAGGGCCTCCCCAGCAATTCCCGCAGCGACTGCCCCCTCGGGACAAACAGCTCGAGGACACGCACGGTCTTGCTAAAAGAACGGGGGGGGGGGGGGGGAACAAACGCGTGCGCTGAGCGCGGCACTCGCAGACCCGATCTTCGGGTCCAAAAGAAAACTCTCTAAAGCGGACCAGGCGGGCCAAAGAGGTCCCTTCTTTGCGCCACGCTTCTTTCCTCGCACAGACGTCGGCCGCCTCTGCCCGCTCTCACGGTATCCCCTACCGGCAAGGACACGGCGAAACGTTTCGGAAACGACGGCGTTTCCCAGAAGCGTTTCCGCCGCCTTGGGAAAACGGCCGAAGGAGAGGCTCACGCGGGGCGCGTAGCTAGAAAGAACGCTCCGCACAAAGGCCTAAAATGACCAGCCCGGAGCAGGGATCCCGGGCTCTCCGGGAGCGCAGGAGTTCTCACGTCCTTACTGAGCAGAGACCGCTGCCCGTGAAACACGAGACGCCGCAGCGACGCCGATCGTTGGAGGGAAGCCTGCAATAAGAGCGAAAGAAAAGCAGACGTTGAGGACAAAGACCAAGTTACGAGCCCCTCGCGATTCAGACACGCTTCTAGATTTACCGCCTATTTCAAGGCGCGCCTTCGGCAATTCCGTCCAATTGATTTTCCCCGAAGCCCGAGACGCGGACGAAACGCCTCTCAAAGGAAGGTACGGCATAACCGCTCTGGCCTATAAACTACCGGTTTCGACGCAGGAAAAGCACAGGGAAAGCACTAGCGTTCCCCCCAAGAAACCACGTCCAAGCAGACCGATGAAGTAGGCCCCAAGTCTGAAAGCGGACCTAAAGGAGCCCGTTTGGCGGTCGCGAGCTGGAATACACCGTTCTCCTTCTCACTAACAACCTCCCGGAGAGACCGGCAGCTGTACAGCGCCTTCTACGCTACACGGAGGAGTCGGATAGCGGGCAGATGCCGCGTCCCGAATGCGCAACTAGAGATTGGAACGCACGGACGTAAACAAACGCCCGTGACGTAGCGGAGGTCTAGCGTATTCACGTTTACCGTGCGTCAGTTCTCCTCTGCGGACAGGCCGTTCCATCTTCTTTACTCGTTAGCTGACAGACGCCCTAGGAGAAAGCAAAGAAAGGAAGAAATTCAAAAGGAAATGAAACAGATCGGAGGGAGCCTCAAAGGCTTTGATCCATCCCCCCAGGCAGCCGAACCACCTTCGCAAAGGCACACCTCAAAAGACACGTCCTTCCGGGATCGCTGCACAGCCCAGCCAGAAAAGAGGAACAGAAACAAACAGAACGAGAAGGCTGCAGAGGGGGACGGAGGGCCGGAAAGGAGCCTGCTGTCCAGCGATGGTATTTTACCGCTCCTTGCGCGTTAGCAGCCCCTTTCAGATGCTTAAGCCCAAATTCTCTCAGCCCTTAACAGCTTCAGTACCCGCGGCACCTAGTTTTTCCACGCTCTCCAGTCTTCCTCGCTCTTTCCCGTCTCGGGCGAAAAGCCTCCCAGACCCCGTCTGCACTTACGCGCTTCCTTAAAACAGGATCGCCGAAATCAACCGAACGGGCTGAGCTGCTCCTCTTCCGCTCGCCGGCCCTCGGAACGTCAGCCTGCAAACGAATCGGACCACCGAGGTCACCGGCAGAGTCTCCTTTCGGAGCTCGGCCCCCCCCCCCAAGCTTTAACGACGGTTTCCCAAGCGGGGCAAACGCAGGGCCTCCCTTCGGCCCCGGAACGGTTTTTATCGCGGGCTCCCAAGTCGCCGTTACGACACTAAGCGGCAAAGCAAGGCAAAGACAGCTGGGGTCGCAGCTTACCCACCTAGGCACGAAAATTCTTCTTTGAGGCCTCCCTCGCTGCTTTTGCCAGGTAAACACACCAAAACAAAGCTCCCGACAGGCAGCTGAGGCTTCACATGGACCTCGGGGCCCCGCTAGCAACGGCGACGCCGGAGCCGCCGGGCTACCAGGCGCTATTCCCCCCCCCCCTCCCCTCCCCTCCCCTGCCCTGCCGGCCCGCGAACCGCGGCTTATTACTCACGAGTCCGGGAAGGACGCCGCCGACCTTCCCGCGGCCGAAGGCTCCTCGTCAGGAGCGGGCAGAGAACCTTTCCGCCGGCATTCGGAGTCTCCCGGCCGCTCTCGACACCCGATAACTTGCCGAGAAAGGGCTGAGGGCGGGAGCCTGCAGTTCTTCACGGCAGCACACAGTCGTTCCCCGATGTGCCGAACGCCTAGCATTAACACAATTTAGAAATACAAAAATACCACCGCTACAGGGCGCAAAGCCAAGCTGAAATTTCGGCAGCCAAAGCAAACCTCTTCGCGCCCGACAGAACGAGCCACGTGCATCGGCGCCTACAGCTCCTCAAGGCTAGCGAGGCCTCGTGGGCGACGTTCCTCTGGCAGGCTGCGCAGCTGAACTCCCCCGTGTCGCCTAAGAGTCCGTGACGTGACGTATTCAAAGCTCAGCAGAAATTAACAATCCAAAGTTGTTTCTAAGCACAAAAGCGGATCTACTACACGAGAAGGAAGGAGTCCTAATTCCGCAAGGCTTTACCTTTTCTTCGAGCTGCCGTCTTCCTGCTGCCCCAAATACCATTGCCAGGCAATTAACCTGGGGTCGCGCTAAATGAGCCTTCCTCTTCGTTTTACAATTCGCACGCTTGCCTCTCCCTCTCTCTCTGGCCACCTGACCGCCGTTCCCCGAAGACGGGAATTTGCCGTCTTGGAGCTCTTAAAGCACGACGCTTCACAGATGCAGAGAGTCACGCGCACGGAAACGGATGGACGCAGCGTCCTTTCCGTAACGCGTACGCACCTTCCGTTAGATGTCGCTCATCTGTTATTCCGATCGCTATTACCGGCGAACCTTCCTCACCGGGAGGAACGGGCTTTCCCTTTCGGGGCGACGGAGACGGCTCTCGCTCGGTTCCCTTTAATTTTATTACTTCGGCTCGCTTACGTTTTTCTGTCTCTTCAGCTTCAGCCGTGGCAACGAATCTAAAAATTAAATATCCTATCTTTCCTTTTCTACGTACGCGTGTACGATAACAAAACAAAATACAAACGACCGAAGCAAAACTAAGGCAGCTACGGTTAACAAGAGGCGCAGGGCAGCAACGGGTCGCTTAGTCCTCAGCGCTGCCTCCGGGAGGGAGGCCGAAAGAACGAACGTTCCGCATCAAGAGTTACCTTGGTTACCCGGGCCAGAACGCCTCCTACTGTCGCAGCTTCTGGGGAGATCGAGGGTCCGCTGCTGCATTTTTGCTTCCTCCTTTCAGCCCGCCCCTTCGGGAGTAAACGCAAAAAACCGCTCGCTCGTCCGGCTTTGCTCTTTGTCAGCATTTGCTATTGTCGGTTCCGCCTCTGTAACAAAGACAGAAAATTGCATTTCGCTTCCAACAAAACACTTCGATTTACACGCGTTCTTTTTCTCTTTCCCGTGGTTTTTTTTTTTTTCTTTCCCCCCTTTCTTTCTTTTTCCTTCTTTCCCTCAAAGGAAAGGTCTTAATACACCGCTTTGCATCGTACGTTACGGGGTAAGCCGTTTGGAAACGCTACAGGGCCGACGCCGCGCCGCAACCCTGCTCCGGGGCCCGCCTGCCCCCCCGCTCCGCTCCGCCGCGCCGCCTCCGCAGGGGCGAGCGCGTGCCCCGGCCCGCGCTGCCAACGAACTGGCGCCCTAAACGCCGCGCACGCAAAACGCAAAGTCACACCCGCGCTCCCGGCGCGGCGCCGGGTCCCAGCCCGCCCCCCCACTCGCCCCGCACCGCCGCCTCCACGCAGCGACGGCCGCAGCGGGCAGGATGCAGCCCGACGCCCCCCGAACCTATGCGTTCGCCTCACCCGGGGGCCCCACATCCTTCACTCCACGCCACCTCCGCACTCACCCGCCGCCGCCGCCGAGCGAAAACGCCCTCCCTGCTCGCCGCCATCTTGCTTCCCCGCCGCCGCGCATGCGCCGCTCGCCAACGGACTGCGGCGGCAGTGACGCTTGAGCACCGCGCACATGCCGGCTCGGACAGCGCGGGGGGGGGGGAGCGAGGGGAGCGGGAGGGGCGGGGGGGAGCGAGGGGAGCGGGAGGGGAGCAGAGGGAGCCCGAGGGGCGGGGGGGAGCGAGGGGAGCCCGAGGGGCGGGGCGGAGTGCGAGGGGAGCGCGAGAGGCGGGGGGGGAGCGTGAGGGGAGCAGGGGGGCCCGAGGAGCGGGGGGGAGCACGAGGGGAGCCCGAGAAGCGGGGGGGGAGCGCGGGGGCGGGGGGGAGCGCGAGGGGACCAGGGGGAGCGCGAGGGGCGGGGCGGAGCGCGAGGGGAGCAAGGGGAGCCCGAGAGAAGCCTGAGAAGCAGGGGGGAGCCCGAGAAGCGGGGGGGAGCGCGAGGGGAGCAGGGGGAGTGCGAGGGGCGGGGCAGAGCGCGAGGGGAGCAAGGGGAGCCCGAGGAGCGGGGGGGAGCGTGAGAAGAGCCTGAGAAGCAGGGGGGAGCCCGAGAAGCGGGGGGGAGCGCGAGGGGAGCCCGAGAAGCGGGGGGGAGCGCGAGGGGAGCAGGGGGAGCCCGAGGGGCGGGGCGGAGCGCGAGGGGAGCAGGGGGAGCGCGAGGGGAGCAGGGGGAGCGCGAGGGGAGCAGGGGGAGCGCGAGGGGAGCAGGGGGAGCGGGGGGGAGCGCGAGGGGAGCAGGGGGAGCCCGAGGAGCGGGGGGGGAGCGCGAGGGGCGGGTGGAGCGGGGAATCCCGAGGGGCGGGGGCGAGCCGGGGAGCCCGAGGGGCGGGGGGGAGCACGAAGGGAGGCGAGACCCGCAATGGCATGCTCGCGCCGCGGCGCTGCAGCCGGGCGGCTCACGCGTGCGAACCGCAGCCCGCCGCGGCAGCCCGGGACTCCCAGCGAGCGCCCCGAGGCTGCCCGAGCCCGTGGCCGCTCCAAGAGCACCGGGAAGGGGCGACGAGCACGCTCCATTCGCTTACCCGTTACCGAAACGGCGGAGAGCAGCAGCAAACATGGCGACCGGCACTGAGCATGTGCGCGCCGGCTGTCTGCGCATGCGCGCCCCCCCCACCGGGTGCAGTACCGCTTTTTGGACACAGGGTGGCAGCAGTGAGCGCGGCGGAACGCTGTGCGCGTGCGCGCCCCCCCCCACCGGGTGCAGTACCGCTTTTTGGACACAGGGTGGCAGCAGTGAGCGCGGCGGAACGCTGTGCGCGTGCGCGCCCCCCCCACCGGGTGCAGTACCGCTTTTTGGACACAGGGTGGCAGCAGTGAGCACGGCGGAACCCAGTGCGCACACGAGCCCCCCCACAGGGTGCAGTACCGATTTTTGGACACAGGGTGGCAGCAGTGAGCGCGGCGGAACGCTGTGCGCACGCGCGCCCCCCCCACAGGGTGCAGTACCGATTTTTGGACACAGGGTGGCAGCAGTGAGCACGGCGGAACCCAGTGCGCATGCGCGCCCCCCTTTATCGTGCCGTACCGCTTTTTGGACGCCCCGAGGGCAGCAGGGCGCGCGGCCGGCCGCCGTGCGCCTGCGCGCCCCCCTTTCCGTGCCGTACTGCTTTTTTGACGCCCCGAGGGCAGCAGGGCGCGCGGCCGCCCCCGGCACGCGCACACCGCTGCAGAGCCCCCCCGCCCGCCCTTTGCAGACATTTCACCACCCTCGCCTCGGCTCATCTGCCCTTATTTACAGCGCCTGCTGCGAGGCGCAGCGTCGCCGCGTGTCGTGCTCGAGCCGCTGCTCCTAGAGGCTTCAGTAACAGCGCTTTCCTTTGAACATCGTTGCAAAATACTCCACAGACAAAAAAGAGTCAGAGGCTGCACTTAAAAAAACAAAACAAAAACAAAAAAACCACCCACCTACTTAACGGGACAATTTGCAAGCGTTCCAAGAAGCAGCCGTTCTTCTTTAGAACTTTCGACCTCTCGCCTTTACTGATCGTTAAACAAAATAAACAGCCCAAAGCAAGCCGCGCTATTTGCTTGACAGACTGCTCGGTTTTTATTATTAAACGGTACGAGATGCTGGCACGCGGCATGTCTTCTTCGGATTCTTGGGCCGACGTTCCTTCGGCCGCACGCACGCGGTCAAATGCGTCTTTTTCACGTCCCGCCGTCAGGGCCTCCCCAGCAATTCCCGCAGCGACTGCCCCCTCGGGACAAACAGCTCGAGGACACGCACGGTCTTGCTAAAAGAACGGGGGGGGGGGGGGGGGAACAAACGCGTGCGCTGAGCGCGGCACTCGCAGACCCGATCTTCGGGTCCAAAAGAAAACTCTCTAAAGCGGACCAGGCGGGCCAAAGAGGTCCCTTCTTTGCGCCACGCTTCTTTCCTCGCACAGACGTCGGCCGCCTCTGCCCGCTCTCACGGTATCCCCTACCGGCAAGGACACGGCGAAACGTTTCGGAAACGACGGCGTTTCCCAGAAGCGTTTCCGCCGCCTTGGGAAAACGGCCGAAGGAGAGGCTCACGCGGGGCGCGTAGCTAGAAAGAACGCTCCGCACAAAGGCCTAAAATGACCAGCCCGGAGCAGGGATCCCGGGCTCTCCGGGAGCGCAGGAGTTCTCACGTCCTTACTGAGCAGAGACCGCTGCCCGTGAAACACGAGACGCCGCAGCGACGCCGATCGTTGGAGGGAAGCCTGCAATAAGAGCGAAAGAAAAGCAGACGTTGAGGACAAAGACCAAGTTACGAGCCCCTCGCGATTCAGACACGCTTCTAGATTTACCGCCTATTTCAAGGCGCGCCTTCGGCAATTCCGTCCAATTGATTTTCCCCGAAGCCCGAGACGCGGACGAAACGCCTCTCAAAGGAAGGTACGGCATAACCGCTCTGGCCTATAAACTACCGGTTTCGACGCAGGAAAAGCACAGGGAAAGCACTAGCGTTCCCCCAAGAAACCACGTCCAAGCAGACCGATGAAGTAGGCCCCAAGTCTGAAAGCGGACCTAAAGGAGCCCGTTTGGCGGTCGCGAGCTGGAATACACCGTTCTCCTTCTCACTAACAACCTCCCGGAGAGACCGGCAGCTGTACAGCGCCTTCTACGCTACACGGAGGAGTCGGATAGCGGGCAGATGCCGCGTCCCGAATGCGCAACTAGAGATTGGAACGCACGGACGTAAACAAACGCCCGTGACGTAGCGGAGGTCTAGCGTATTCACGTTTACCGTGCGTCAGTTCTCCTCTGCGGACAGGCCGTTCCATCTTCTTTACTCGTTAGCTGACAGACGCCCTAGGAGAAAGCAAAGAAAGGAAGAAATTCAAAAGGAAATGAAACAGATCGGAGGGAGCCTCAAAGGCTTTGATCCATCCCCCCAGGCAGCCGAACCACCTTCGCAAAGGCACACCTCAAAAGACACGTCCTTCCGGGATCGCTGCACAGCCCAGCCAGAAAAGAGGAACAGAAACAAACAGAACGAGAAGGCTGCAGAGGGGGACGGAGGGCCGGAAAGGAGCCTGCTGTCCAGCGATGGTATTTTACCGCTCCTTGCGCGTTAGCAGCCCCTTTCAGATGCTTAAGCCCAAATTCTCTCAGCCCTTAACAGCTTCAGTACCCGCGGCACCTAGTTTTTCCACGCTCTCCAGTCTTCCTCGCTCTTTCCCGTCTCGGGCGAAAAGCCTCCCAGACCCCGTCTGCACTTACGCGCTTCCTTAAAACAGGATCGCCGAAATCAACCGAACGGGCTGAGCTGCTCCTCTTCCACTCGCCGGCCCTCGGAACGTCAGCCTGCAAACGAATCGGACCACCGAGGTCACCGGCAGAGTCTCCTTTCGGAGCTCGGCCCCCCCCCCCAAGCTTTAACGACGGTTTCCCAAGCGGGGCAAACGCAGGGCCTCCCTTCGGCCCCGGAACGGTTTTTATCGCGGGCTCCCAAGTCGCCGTTACGACACTAAGCGGCAAAGCAAGGCAAAGACAGCTGGGGTCGCAGCTTACCCACCTAGGCACGAAAATTCTTCTTTGAGGCCTCCCTCGCTGCTTTTGCCAGGTAAACACACCAAAACAAAGCTCCCGACAGGCAGCTGAGGCTTCACATGGACCTCGGGGCCCCGCTAGCAACGGCGACGCCGGAGCCGCCGGGCTACCAGGCGCTATTCCCCCCCCCCCTCCCCTCCCCTCCCCTGCCCTGCCGGCCCGCGAACCGCGGCTTATTACTCACGAGTCCGGGAAGGACGCCGCCGACCTTCCCGCGGCCGAAGGCTCCTCGTCAGGAGCGGGCAGAGAACCTTTCCGCCGGCATTCGGAGTCTCCCGGCCGCTCTCGACACCCGATAACTTGCCGAGAAAGGGCTGAGGGCGGGAGCCTGCAGTTCTTCACGGCAGCACACAGTCGTTCCCCGATGTGCCGAACGCCTAGCATTAACACAATTTAGAAATACAAAAATACCACCGCTACAGGGCGCAAAGCCAAGCTGAAATTTCGGCAGCCAAAGCAAACCTCTTCGCGCCCGACAGAACGAGCCACGTGCATCGGCGCCTACAGCTCCTCAAGGCTAGCGAGGCCTCGTGGGCGACGTTCCTCTGGCAGGCTGCGCAGCTGAACTCCCCCGTGTCGCCTAAGAGTCCGTGACGTGACGTATTCAAAGCTCAGCAGAAATTAACAATCCAAAGTTGTTTCTAAGCACAAAAGCGGATCTACTACACGAGAAGGAAGGAGTCCTAATTCCGCAAGGCTTTACCTTTTCTTCGAGCTGCCGTCTTCCTGCTGCCCCAAATACCATTGCCAGGCAATTAACCTGGGGTCGCGCTAAATTGAGCCTTCCTCTTCGTTTTACAATTCGCACGCTTGCCTCTCCCTCTCTCTCTGGCCACCTGACCGCCGTTCCCCGAAGACGGGAATTTGCCGTCTTGGAGCTCTTAAAGCACGACGCTTCACAGATGCAGAGAGTCACGCGCACGGAAACGGATGGACGCAGCGTCCTTTCCGTAACGCGTACGCACCTTCCGTTAGATGTCGCTCATCTGTTATTCCGATCGCTATTACCGGCGAACCTTCCTCACCGGGAGGAACGGGCTTTCCCTTTCGGGGCGACGGAGACGGCTCTCGCTCGGTTCCCTTTAATTTTATTACTTCGGCTCGCTTACGTTTTTCTGTCTCTTCAGCTTCAGCCGTGGCAACGAATCTAAAAATTAAATATCCTATCTTTCCTTTTCTACGTACGCGTGTACGATAACAAAACAAAATACAAACGACCGAAGCAAAACTAAGGCAGCTACGGTTAACAAGAGGCGCAGGGCAGCAACGGGTCGCTTAGTCCTCAGCGCTGCCTCCGGGAGGGAGGCCGAAAGAACGAACGTTCCGCATCAAGAGTTACCTTGGTTACCCGGGCCAGAACGCCTCCTACTGTCGCAGCTTCTGGGGAGATCGAGGGTCCGCTGCTGCATTTTTGCTTCCTCCTTTCAGCCCGCCCCTTCGGGAGTAAACGCAAAAAACCGCTCGCTCGTCCGGCTTTGCTCTTTGTCAGCATTTGCTATTGTCGGTTCCGCCTCTGTAACAAAGACAGAAAATTGCATTTCGCTTCCAACAAAACACTTCGATTTACACGCGTTCTTTTTCTCTTTCCCGTGGTTTTTTTTTTTTTCTTTCCCCCTTTCTTTCTTTTTCCTTCTTTCCCTCAAAGGAAAGGTCTTAATACACCGCTTTGCATCGTACGTTACGGGGTAAGCCGTTTGGAAACGCTACAGGGCCGACGCCGCGCCGCAACCCTGCTCCGGGGCCCGCCTGCCCCCCCGCTCCGCTCCGCCGCGCCGCCTCCGCAGGGGCGAGCGCGTGCCCCGGCCCGCGCTGCCAACGAACTGGCGCCCTAAACGCCGCGCACGCAAAACGCAAAGTCACACCCGCGCTCCCGGCGCGGCGCCGGGTCCCAGCCCGCCCCCCCACTCGCCCCGCACCGCCGCCTCCACGCAGCGACGGCCGCAGCGGGCAGGATGCAGCCCGACGCCCCCCGAACCTATGCGTTCGCCTCACCCGGGGGCCCCACATCCTTCACTCCACGCCACCTCCGCACTCACCCGCCGCCGCCGCCGAGCGAAAACGCCCTCCCTGCTCGCCGCCATCTTGCTTCCCCGCCGCCGCGCATGCGCCGCTCGCCAACGGACTGCGGCGGCAGTGACGCTTGAGCACCGCGCACATGCCGGCTCGGACAGCGCGGGGGGGGGGGAGCGAGGGGAGCGGGAGGGGCGGGGGGGAGCGAGGGGAGCGGGAGGGGAGCAGAGGGAGCCCGAGGGGCGGGGGGGAGCGAGGGGAGCCCGAGGGGCGGGGCGGAGTGCGAGGGGAGCGCGAGAGGCGGGGGGGGAGCGTGAGGGGAGCAGGGGGGCCCGAGGAGCGGGGGGGAGCACGAGGGGAGCCCGAGAAGCGGGGGGGGAGCGCGGGGGCGGGGGGGAGCGCGAGGGGACCAGGGGGAGCGCGAGGGGCGGGGCGGAGCGCGAGGGGAGCAAGGGGAGCCCGAGAGAAGCCTGAGAAGCAGGGGGGAGCCCGAGAAGCGGGGGGGAGCGCGAGGGGAGCAGGGGGAGTGCGAGGGGCGGGGCAGAGCGCGAGGGGAGCAAGGGGAGCCCGAGGAGCGGGGGGGAGCGTGAGAAGAGCCTGAGAAGCAGGGGGGAGCCCGAGAAGCGGGGGGGAGCGCGAGGGGAGCCCGAGAAGCGGGGGGGAGCGCGAGGGGAGCAGGGGGAGCCCGAGGGGCGGGGCGGAGCGCGAGGGGAGCAGGGGGAGCGCGAGGGGAGCAGGGGGAGCGCGAGGGGAGCAGGGGGAGCGCGAGGGGAGCAGGGGGAGCGGGGGGGAGCGCGAGGGGAGCAGGGGGAGCCCGAGGAGCGGGGGGGGAGCGCGAGGGGCGGGTGGAGCGGGGAATCCCGAGGGGCGGGGGGGAGCCGGGGAGCCCGAGGGGCGGGGGGGAGCACGAAGGGAGGCGAGACCCGCAATGGCATGCTCGCGCCGCGGCGCTGCAGCCGGGCGGCTCACGCGTGCGAACCGCAGCCCGCCGTGGCAGCCCGGGACTCCCAGCGAGCGCCCCGAGGCTGCCCGAGCCCGTGGCCGCTCCAAGAGCACCGGGAAGGGGCGACGAGCACGCTCCATTCGCTTACCCGTTACCGAAACGGCGGAGAGCAGCAGCAAACATGGCGACCGGCACTGAGCATGTGCGCGCCGGCTGTCTGCGCATGCGCGCCCCCCCCACCGGGTGCAGTACCGCTTTTTGGACACAGGGTGGCAGCAGTGAGCGCGGCGGAACGCTGTGCGCGTGCGCGCCCCCCCACCGGGTGCAGTACCGCTTTTTGGACACAGGGTGGCAGCAGTGAGCGCGGCGGAACGCTGTGCGCGTGCGCGCCCCCCCCACCGGGTGCAGTACCGCTTTTTGGACACAGGGTGGCAGCAGTGAGCACGGCGGAACCCAGTGCGCACACGAGCCCCCCCACAGGGTGCAGTACCGATTTTTGGACACAGGGTGGCAGCAGTGAGCGCGGCGGAACGCTGTGCGCACGCGCGCCCCCCCCACAGGGTGCAGTACCGATTTTTGGACACAGGGTGGCAGCAGTGAGCACGGCGGAACCCAGTGCGCATGCGCGCCCCCCTTTATCGTGCCGTACCGCTTTTTGGACGCCCCGAGGGCAGCAGGGCGCGCGGCCGGCCGCCGTGCGCCTGCGCGCCCCCCTTTCCGTGCCGTACTGCTTTTTTGACGCCCCGAGGGCAGCAGGGCGCGCGGCCGCCCCCGGCACGCGCACACCGCTGCAGAGCCCCCCCGCCCGCCCTTTGCAGACATTTCACCACCCTCGCCTCGGCTCATCTGCCCTTATTTACAGCGCCTGCTGCGAGGCGCAGCGTCGCCGCGTGTCGTGCTCGAGCCGCTGCTCCTAGAGGCTTCAGTAACAGCGCTTTCCTTTGAACATCGTTGCAAAATACTCCACAGACAAAAAAGAGTCAGAGGCTGCACTTAAAAAAACAAAACAAAAACAAAAAAACCACCCACCTACTTAACGGGACAATTTGCAAGCGTTCCAAGAAGCAGCCGTTCTTCTTTAGAACTTTCGACCTCTCGCCTTTACTGATCGTTAAACAAAATAAACAGCCCAAAGCAAGCCGCGCTATTTGCTTGACAGACTGCTCGGTTTTTATTATTAAACGGTACGAGATGCTGGCACGCGGCATGTCTTCTTCGGATTCTTGGGCCGACGTTCCTTCGGCCGCACGCACGCGGTCAAATGCGTCTTTTTCACGTCCCGCCGTCAGGGCCTCCCCAGCAATTCCCGCAGCGACTGCCCCCTCGGGACAAACAGCTCGAGGACACGCACGGTCTTGCTAAAAGAACGGGGGGGGGGGGGGGGAACAAACGCGTGCGCTGAGCGCGGCACTCGCAGACCCGATCTTCGGGTCCAAAAGAAAACTCTCTAAAGCGGACCAGGCGGGCCAAAGAGGTCCCTTCTTTGCGCCACGCTTCTTTCCTCGCACAGACGTCGGCCGCCTCTGCCCGCTCTCACGGTATCCCCTACCGGCAAGGACACGGCGAAACGTTTCGGAAACGACGGCGTTTCCCAGAAGCGTTTCCGCCGCCTTGGGAAAACGGCCGAAGGAGAGGCTCACGCGGGGCGCGTAGCTAGAAAGAACGCTCCGCACAAAGGCCTAAAATGACCAGCCCGGAGCAGGGATCCCGGGCTCTCCGGGAGCGCAGGAGTTCTCACGTCCTTACTGAGCAGAGACCGCTGCCCGTGAAACACGAGACGCCGCAGCGACGCCGATCGTTGGAGGGAAGCCTGCAATAAGAGCGAAAGAAAAGCAGACGTTGAGGACAAAGACCAAGTTACGAGCCCCTCGCGATTCAGACACGCTTCTAGATTTACCGCCTATTTCAAGGCGCGCCTTCGGCAATTCCGTCCAATTGATTTTCCCCGAAGCCCGAGACGCGGACGAAACGCCTCTCAAAGGAAGGTACGGCATAACCGCTCTGGCCTATAAACTACCGGTTTCGACGCAGGAAAAGCACAGGGAAAGCACTAGCGTTCCCCCCAAGAAACCACGTCCAAGCGGACCGATGAAGTAGGCCCCAAGTCTGAAAGCGGACCTAAAGGAGCCCGTTTGGCGGTCGCGAGCTGGAATACGCCGTTCTCCTTCTCACTAACAACCTCCCGTAGAGACCGGCAGCTGTACAGCGCCTTCTACGCTACACGGAGGAGTCGGATAGCGGGCAGATGCCGCGTCCCGAATGCGCAACTAGAGATTGGAACGCACGGACGTAAACAAACGCCCGTGACGTAGCGGAGGTCTAGCGTATTCACGTTTACCGTGCGTCAGTTCTCCTCTGCGGACAGGCCGTTCCATCTTCTTTACTCGTTAGCTGACAGACGCCCTAGGAGAAAGCAAAGAAAGGAAGAAATTCAAAAGGAAATGAAACAGATCGGAGGGAGCCTCAAAGGCTTTGATCCATCCCCCCAGGCAGCCGAACCACCTTCGCAAAGGCACACCTCAAAAGACACGTCCTTCCGGGATCGCTGCACAGCCCAGCCAGAAAAGAGGAACAGAAACAAACAGAACGAGAAGGCTGCAGAGGGGGACGGAGGGCCGGAAAGGAGCCTGCTGTCCAGCGATGGTATTTTACCGCTCCTTGCGCGTTAGCAGCCCCTTTCAGATGCTTAAGCCCAAATTCTCTCAGCCCTTAACAGCTTCAGTACCCGCGGCACCTAGTTTTTCCACGCTCTCCAGTCTTCCTCAGACGGGAAAGAGCGAGGAAGACTGAGAGAGCGTGCGAAAAACCTCCAGACCCGTCTGCACTCGCGGTCCTACTGATCGCCGATCAACGGGCTGAGCTGCTCCTCTTCCGCTCGCCGGCCCTCGGAACGTCAGCCTGCAAACGAATCGGACCACCGAGGTCACCGGCAGAGTCTCCTTTCGGAGCTCGGCCCCCCCCCCCAAGCTTTAACGACGGTTTCCCAAGCGGGGCAAACGCAGGGCCTCCCTTCGGCCCCGGAACGGTTTTTATCGCGGGCTCCCAAGTCGCCGTTACGACACTAAGCGGCAAAGCAAGGCAAAGACAGCTGGGGTCGCAGCTTACCCACCTAGGCACGAAAATTCTTCTTTGAGGCCTCCCTCGCTGCTTTTGCCAGGTAAACACACCAAAACAAAGCTCCCGACAGGCAGCTGAGGCTTCACATGGACCTCGGGGCCCCGCTAGCAACGGCGACGCCGGAGCCGCCGGGCTACCAGGCGCTATTCCCCCCCCCCCCTCCCCTCCCCTCCCCTGCCCTGCCGGCCCGCGAACCGCGGCTTATTACTCACGAGTCCGGGAAGGACGCCGCCGACCTTCCCGCGGCCGAAGGCTCCTCGTCAGGAGCGGGCAGAGAACCTTTCCGCCGGCATTCGGAGTCTCCCGGCCGCTCTCGACACCCGATAACTTGCCGAGAAAGGGCTGAGGGCGGGAGCCTGCAGTTCTTCACGGCAGCACACAGTCGTTCCCCGATGTGCCGAACGCCTAGCATTAACACAATTTAGAAATACAAAAATACCACCGCTACAGGGCGCAAAGCCAAGCTGAAATTTCGGCAGCCAAAGCAAACCTCTTCGCGCCCGACAGAACGAGCCACGTGCATCGGCGCCTACAGCTCCTCAAGGCTAGCGAGGCCTCGTGGGCGACGTTCCTCTGGCAGGCTGCGCAGCTGAACTCCCCCGTGTCGCCTAAGAGTCCGTGACGTGACGTATTCAAAGCTCAGCAGAAATTAACAATCCAAAGTTGTTTCTAAGCACAAAAGCGGATCTACTACACGAGAAGGAAGGAGTCCTAATTCCGCAAGGCTTTACCTTTTCTTCGAGCTGCCGTCTTCCTGCTGCCCCAAATACCATTGCCAGGCAATTAACCTGGGGTCGCGCTAAATGAGCCTTCCTCTTCGTTTTACAATTCGCACGCTTGCCTCTCCCTCTCTCTCTGGCCACCTGACCGCCGTTCCCCGAAGACGGGAATTTGCCGTCTTGGAGCTCTTAAAGCACGACGCTTCACAGATGCAGAGAGTCACGCGCACGGAAACGGATGGACGCAGCGTCCTTTCCGTAACGCGTACGCACCTTCCGTTAGATGTCGCTCATCTGTTATTCCGATCGCTATTACCGGCGAACCTTCCTCACCGGGAGGAACGGGCTTTCCCTTTCGGGGCGACGGAGACGGCTCTCGCTCGGTTCCCTTTAATTTTATTACTTCGGCTCGCTTACGTTTTTCTGTCTCTTCAGCTTCAGCCGTGGCAACGAATCTAAAAATTAAATATCCTATCTTTCCTTTTCTACGTACGCGTGTACGATAACAAAACAAAATACAAACGACCGAAGCAAAACTAAGGCAGCTACGGTTAACAAGAGGCGCAGGGCAGCAACGGGTCGCTTAGTCCTCAGCGCTGCCTCCGGGAGGGAGGCCGAAAGAACGAACGTTCCGCATCAAGAGTTACCTTGGTTACCCGGGCCAGAACGCCTCCTACTGTCGCAGCTTCTGGGGAGATCGAGGGTCCGCTGCTGCATTTTTGCTTCCTCCTTTCAGCCCGCCCCTTCGGGAGTAAACGCAAAAAACCGCTCGCTCGTCCGGCTTTGCTCTTTGTCAGCATTTGCTATTGTCGGTTCCGCCTCTGTAACAAAGACAGAAAATTGCATTTCGCTTCCAACAAAACACTTCGATTTACACGCGTTCTTTTTCTCTTTCCCGTGGTTTTTTTTTTTTTCTTTCCCCCCTTTCTTTCTTTTTCCTTCTTTCCCTCAAAGGAAAGGTCTTAATACACCGCTTTGCATCGTACGTTACGGGGTAAGCCGTTTGGAAACGCTACAGGGCCGACGCCGCGCCGCAACCCTGCTCCGGGGCCCGCCTGCCCCCCCGCTCCGCTCCGCCGCGCCGCCTCCGCAGGGGCGAGCGCGTGCCCCGGCCCGCGCTGCCAACGAACTGGCGCCCTAAACGCCGCGCACGCAAAACGCAAAGTCACACCCGCGCTCCCGGCGCGGCGCCGGGTCCCAGCCCGCCCCCCCACTCGCCCCGCACCGCCGCCTCCACGCAGCGACGGCCGCAGCGGGCAGGATGCAGCCCGACGCCCCCCGAACCTATGCGTTCGCCTCACCCGGGGGCCCCACATCCTTCACTCCACGCCACCTCCGCACTCACCCGCCGCCGCCGCCGAGCGAAAACGCCCTCCCTGCTCGCCGCCATCTTGCTTCCCCGCCGCCGCGCATGCGCCGCTCGCCAACGGACTGCGGCGGCAGTGACGCTTGAGCACCGCGCACATGCCGGCTCGGACAGCGCGGGGGGGGGGGAGCGAGGGGAGCGGGAGGGGCGGGGGGGAGCGAGGGGAGCGGGAGGGGAGCAGAGGGAGCCCGAGGGGCGGGGGGGAGCGAGGGGAGCCCGAGGGGCGGGGCGGAGTGCGAGGGGAGCGCGAGAGGCGGGGGGGGAGCGTGAGGGGAGCAGGGGGGCCCGAGGAGCGGGGGGGAGCACGAGGGGAGCCCGAGAAGCGGGGGGGGAGCGCGGGGGCGGGGGGGAGCGCGAGGGGACCAGGGGGAGCGCGAGGGGCGGGGCGGAGCGCGAGGGGAGCAAGGGGAGCCCGAGAGAAGCCTGAGAAGCAGGGGGGAGCCCGAGAAGCGGGGGGGAGCGCGAGGGGAGCAGGGGGAGTGCGAGGGGCGGGGCAGAGCGCGAGGGGAGCAAGGGGAGCCCGAGGAGCGGGGGGGAGCGTGAGAAGAGCCTGAGAAGCAGGGGGGAGCCCGAGAAGCGGGGGGGAGCGCGAGGGGAGCCCGAGAAGCGGGGGGGAGCGCGAGGGGAGCAGGGGGAGCCCGAGGGGCGGGGCGGAGCGCGAGGGGAGCAGGGGGAGCGCGAGGGGAGCAGGGGGAGCGCGAGGGGAGCAGGGGGAGCGCGAGGGGAGCAGGGGGAGCGGGGGGGAGCGCGAGGGGAGCAGGGGGAGCCCGAGGAGCGGGGGGGGAGCGCGAGGGGCGGGTGGAGCGGGGAATCCCGAGGGGCGGGGGGGAGCCGGGGAGCCCGAGGGGCGGGGGGGAGCACGAAGGGAGGCGAGACCCGCAATGGCATGCTCGCGCCGCGGCGCTGCAGCCGGGCGGCTCACGCGTGCGAACCGCAGCCCGCCGTGGCAGCCCGGGACTCCCAGCGAGCGCCCCGAGGCTGCCCGAGCCCGTGGCCGCTCCAAGAGCACCGGGAAGGGGCGACGAGCACGCTCCATTCGCTTACCCGTTACCGAAACGGCGGAGAGCAGCAGCAAACATGGCGACCGGCACTGAGCATGTGCGCGCCGGCTGTCTGCGCATGCGCGCCCCCCCCACCGGGTGCAGTACCGCTTTTTGGACACAGGGTGGCAGCAGTGAGCGCGGCGGAACGCTGTGCGCGTGCGCGCCCCCCCCACCGGGTGCAGTACCGCTTTTTGGACACAGGGTGGCAGCAGTGAGCACGGCGGAACCCAGTGCGCACACGAGCCCCCCCACAGGGTGCAGTACCGATTTTTGGACACAGGGTGGCAGCAGTGAGCGCGGCGGAACGCTGTGCGCACGCGCGCCCCCCCCACAGGGTGCAGTACCGATTTTTGGACACAGGGTGGCAGCAGTGAGCACGGCGGAACCCAGTGCGCATGCGCGCCCCCCTTTATCGTGCCGTACCGCTTTTTGGACGCCCCGAGGGCAGCAGGGCGCGCGGCCGGCCGCCGTGCGCCTGCGCGCCCCCCTTTCCGTGCCGTACTGCTTTTTTGACGCCCCGAGGGCAGCAGGGCGCGCGGCCGCCCCCGGCACGCGCACACCGCTGCAGAGCCCCCCCGCCCGCCCTTTGCAGACATTTCACCACCCTCGCCTCGGCTCATCTGCCCTTATTTACAGCGCCTGCTGCGAGGCGCAGCGTCGCCGCGTGTCGTGCTCGAGCCGCTGCTCCTAGAGGCTTCAGTAACAGCGCTTTCCTTTGAACATCGTTGCAAAATACTCCACAGACAAAAAAGAGTCAGAGGCTGCACTTAAAAAAACAAAACAAAAACAAAAAAACCACCCACCTACTTAACGGGACAATTTGCAAGCGTTCCAAGAAGCAGCCGTTCTTCTTTAGAACTTTCGACCTCTCGCCTTTACTGATCGTTAAACAAAATAAACAGCCCAAAGCAAGCCGCGCTATTTGCTTGACAGACTGCTCGGTTTTTATTATTAAACGGTACGAGATGCTGGCACGCGGCATGTCTTCTTCGGATTCTTGGGCCGACGTTCCTTCGGCCGCACGCACGCGGTCAAATGCGTCTTTTTCACGTCCCGCCGTCAGGGCCTCCCCAGCAATTCCCGCAGCGACTGCCCCCTCGGGACAAACAGCTCGAGGACACGCACGGTCTTGCTAAAAGAACGGGGGGGGGGGGGGGGAACAAACGCGTGCGCTGAGCGCGGCACTCGCAGACCCGATCTTCGGGTCCAAAAGAAAACTCTCTAAAGCGGACCAGGCGGGCCAAAGAGGTCCCTTCTTTGCGCCACGCTTCTTTCCTCGCACAGACGTCGGCCGCCTCTGCCCGCTCTCACGGTATCCCCTACCGGCAAGGACACGGCGAAACGTTTCGGAAACGACGGCGTTTCCCAGAAGCGTTTCCGCCGCCTTGGGAAAACGGCCGAAGGAGAGGCTCACGCGGGGCGCGTAGCTAGAAAGAACGCTCCGCACAAAGGCCTAAAATGACCAGCCCGGAGCAGGGATCCCGGGCTCTCCGGGAGCGCAGGAGTTCTCACGTCCTTACTGAGCAGAGACCGCTGCCCGTGAAACACGAGACGCCGCAGCGACGCCGATCGTTGGAGGGAAGCCTGCAATAAGAGCGAAAGAAAAGCAGACGTTGAGGACAAAGACCAAGTTACGAGCCCCTCGCGATTCAGACACGCTTCTAGATTTACCGCCTATTTCAAGGCGCGCCTTCGGCAATTCCGTCCAATTGATTTTCCCCGAAGCCCGAGACGCGGACGAAACGCCTCTCAAAGGAAGGTACGGCATAACCGCTCTGGCCTATAAACTACCGGTTTCGACGCAGGAAAAGCACAGGGAAAGCACTAGCGTTCCCCCCAAGAAACCACGTCCAAGCAGACCGATGAAGTAGGCCCCAAGTCTGAAAGCGGACCTAAAGGAGCCCGTTTGGCGGTCGCGAGCTGGAATACACCGTTCTCCTTCTCACTAACAACCTCCCGGAGAGACCGGCAGCTGTACAGCGCCTTCTACGCTACACGGAGGAGTCGGATAGCGGGCAGATGCCGCGTCCCGAATGCGCAACTAGAGATTGGAACGCACGGACGTAAACAAACGCCCGTGACGTAGCGGAGGTCTAGCGTATTCACGTTTACCGTGCGTCAGTTCTCCTCTGCGGACAGGCCGTTCCATCTTCTTTACTCGTTAGCTGACAGACGCCCTAGGAGAAAGCAAAGAAAGGAAGAAATTCAAAAGGAAATGAAACAGATCGGAGGGAGCCTCAAAGGCTTTGATCCATCCCCCCAGGCAGCCGAACCACCTTCGCAAAGGCACACCTCAAAAGACACGTCCTTCCGGGATCGCTGCACAGCCCAGCCAGAAAAGAGGAACAGAAACAAACAGAACGAGAAGGCTGCAGAGGGGGACGGAGGGCCGGAAAGGAGCCTGCTGTCCAGCGATGGTATTTTACCGCTCCTTGCGCGTTAGCAGCCCCTTTCAGATGCTTAAGCCCAAATTCTCTCAGCCCTTAACAGCTTCAGTACCCGCGGCACCTAGTTTTTCCACGCTCTCCAGTCTTCCTCGCTCTTTCCCGTCTCGGGCGAAAAGCCTCCCAGACCCCGTCTGCACTTACGCGCTTCCTTAAAACAGGATCGCCGAAATCAACCGAACGGGCTGAGCTGCTCCTCTTCCGCTCGCCGGCCCTCGGAACGTCAGCCTGCAAACGAATCGGACCACCGAGGTCACCGGCAGAGTCTCCTTTCGGAGCTCGGCCCCCCCCCCCAAGCTTTAACGACGGTTTCCCAAGCGGGGCAAACGCAGGGCCTCCCTTCGGCCCCGGAACGGTTTTTATCGCGGGCTCCCAAGTCGCCGTTACGACACTAAGCGGCAAAGCAAGGCAAAGACAGCTGGGGTCGCAGCTTACCCACCTAGGCACGAAAATTCTTCTTTGAGGCCTCCCTCGCTGCTTTTGCCAGGTAAACACACCAAAACAAAGCTCCCGACAGGCAGCTGAGGCTTCACATGGACCTCGGGGCCCCGCTAGCAACGGCGACGCCGGAGCCGCCGGGCTACCAGGCGCTATTCCCCCCCCCCCTCCCCTCCCCTCCCCTGCCCTGCCGGCCCGCGAACCGCGGCTTATTACTCACGAGTCCGGGAAGGACGCCGCCGACCTTCCCGCGGCCGAAGGCTCCTCGTCAGGAGCGGGCAGAGAACCTTTCCGCCGGCATTCGGAGTCTCCCGGCCGCTCTCGACACCCGATAACTTGCCGAGAAAGGGCTGAGGGCGGGAGCCTGCAGTTCTTCACGGCAGCACACAGTCGTTCCCCGATGTGCCGAACGCCTAGCATTAACACAATTTAGAAATACAAAAATACCACCGCTACAGGGCGCAAAGCCAAGCTGAAATTTCGGCAGCCAAAGCAAACCTCTTCGCGCCCGACAGAACGAGCCACGTGCATCGGCGCCTACAGCTCCTCAAGGCTAGCGAGGCCTCGTGGGCGACGTTCCTCTGGCAGGCTGCGCAGCTGAACTCCCCCGTGTCGCCTAAGAGTCCGTGACGTGACGTATTCAAAGCTCAGCAGAAATTAACAATCCAAAGTTGTTTCTAAGCACAAAAGCGGATCTACTACACGAGAAGGAAGGAGTCCTAATTCCGCAAGGCTTTACCTTTTCTTCGAGCTGCCGTCTTCCTGCTGCCCCAAATACCATTGCCAGGCAATTAACCTGGGGTCGCGCTAAATGAGCCTTCCTCTTCGTTTTACAATTCGCACGCTTGCCTCTCCCTCTCTCTCTGGCCACCTGACCGCCGTTCCCCGAAGACGGGAATTTGCCGTCTTGGAGCTCTTAAAGCACGACGCTTCACAGATGCAGAGAGTCACGCGCACGGAAACGGATGGACGCAGCGTCCTTTCCGTAACGCGTACGCACCTTCCGTTAGATGTCGCTCATCTGTTATTCCGATCGCTATTACCGGCGAACCTTCCTCACCGGGAGGAACGGGCTTTCCCTTTCGGGGCGACGGAGACGGCTCTCGCTCGGTTCCCTTTAATTTTATTACTTCGGCTCGCTTACGTTTTTCTGTCTCTTCAGCTTCAGCCGTGGCAACGAATCTAAAAATTAAATATCCTATCTTTCCTTTTCTACGTACGCGTGTACGATAACAAAACAAAATACAAACGACCGAAGCAAAACTAAGGCAGCTACGGTTAACAAGAGGCGCAGGGCAGCAACGGGTCGCTTAGTCCTCAGCGCTGCCTCCGGGAGGGAGGCCGAAAGAACGAACGTTCCGCATCAAGAGTTACCTTGGTTACCCGGGCCAGAACGCCTCCTACTGTCGCAGCTTCTGGGGAGATCGAGGGTCCGCTGCTGCATTTTTGCTTCCTCCTTTCAGCCCGCCCCTTCGGGAGTAAACGCAAAAAACCGCTCGCTCGTCCGGCTTTGCTCTTTGTCAGCATTTGCTATTGTCGGTTCCGCCTCTGTAACAAAGACAGAAAATTGCATTTCGCTTCCAACAAAACACTTCGATTTACACGCGTTCTTTTTCTCTTTCCCGTGGTTTTTTTTTTTTTCTTTCCCCCCTTTCTTTCTTTTTCCTTCTTTCCCTCAAAGGAAAGGTCTTAATACACCGCTTTGCATCGTACGTTACGGGGTAAGCCGTTTGGAAACGCTACAGGGCCGACGCCGCGCCGCAACCCTGCTCCGGGGCCCGCCTGCCCCCCCGCTCCGCTCCGCCGCGCCGCCTCCGCAGGGGCGAGCGCGTGCCCCGGCCCGCGCTGCCAACGAACTGGCGCCCTAAACGCCGCGCACGCAAAACGCAAAGTCACACCCGCGCTCCCGGCGCGGCGCCGGGTCCCAGCCCGCCCCCCCACTCGCCCCGCACCGCCGCCTCCACGCAGCGACGGCCGCAGCGGGCAGGATGCAGCCCGACGCCCCCCGAACCTATGCGTTCGCCTCACCCGGGGGCCCCACATCCTTCACTCCACGCCACCTCCGCACTCACCCGCCGCCGCCGCCGAGCGAAAACGCCCTCCCTGCTCGCCGCCATCTTGCTTCCCCGCCGCCGCGCATGCGCCGCTCGCCAACGGACTGCGGCGGCAGTGACGCTTGAGCACCGCGCACATGCCGGCTCGGACAGCGCGGGGGGGGGGGAGCGAGGGGAGCGGGAGGGGCGGGGGGGAGCGAGGGGAGCGGGAGGGGAGCAGAGGGAGCCCGAGGGGCGGGGGGGAGCGAGGGGAGCCCGAGGGGCGGGGCGGAGTGCGAGGGGAGCGCGAGAGGCGGGGGGGGAGCGTGAGGGGAGCAGGGGGGCCCGAGGAGCGGGGGGGAGCACGAGGGGAGCCCGAGAAGCGGGGGGGGAGCGCGGGGGCGGGGGGGAGCGCGAGGGGACCAGGGGGAGCGCGAGGGGCGGGGCGGAGCGCGAGGGGAGCAAGGGGAGCCCGAGAGAAGCCTGAGAAGCAGGGGGGAGCCCGAGAAGCGGGGGGGAGCGCGAGGGGAGCAGGGGGAGTGCGAGGGGCGGGGCAGAGCGCGAGGGGAGCAAGGGGAGCCCGAGGAGCGGGGGGGAGCGTGAGAAGAGCCTGAGAAGCAGGGGGGAGCCCGAGAAGCGGGGGGGAGCGCGAGGGGAGCCCGAGAAGCGGGGGGGAGCGCGAGGGGAGCAGGGGGAGCCCGAGGGGCGGGGCGGAGCGCGAGGGGAGCAGGGGGAGCGCGAGGGGAGCAGGGGGAGCGCGAGGGGAGCAGGGGGAGCGCGAGGGGAGCAGGGGGAGCGGGGGGGAGCGCGAGGGGAGCAGGGGGAGCCCGAGGAGCGGGGGGGGAGCGCGAGGGGCGGGTGGAGCGGGGAATCCCGAGGGGCGGGGGGGAGCCGGGGAGCCCGAGGGGCGGGGGGGAGCACGAAGGGAGGCGAGACCCGCAATGGCATGCTCGCGCCGCGGCGCTGCAGCCGGGCGGCTCACGCGTGCGAACCGCAGCCCGCCGCGGCAGCCCGGGACTCCCAGCGAGCGCCCCGAGGCTGCCCGAGCCCGTGGCCGCTCCAAGAGCACCGGGAAGGGGCGACGAGCACGCTCCATTCGCTTACCCGTTACCGAAACGGCGGAGAGCAGCAGCAAACATGGCGACCGGCACTGAGCATGTGCGCGCCGGCTGTCTGCGCATGCGCGCCCCCCCCACCGGGTGCAGTACCGCTTTTTGGACACAGGGTGGCAGCAGTGAGCGCGGCGGAACGCTGTGCGCGTGCGCGCCCCCCCCACCGGGTGCAGTACCGCTTTTTGGACACAGGGTGGCAGCAGTGAGCGCGGCGGAACGCTGTGCGCGTGCGCGCCCCCCCCACCGGGTGCAGTACCGCTTTTTGGACACAGGGTGGCAGCAGTGAGCACGGCGGAACCCAGTGCGCACACGAGCCCCCCCACAGGGTGCAGTACCGATTTTTGGACACAGGGTGGCAGCAGTGAGCGCGGCGGAACGCTGTGCGCACGCGCGCCCCCCCCACAGGGTGCAGTACCGATTTTTGGACACAGGGTGGCAGCAGTGAGCACGGCGGAACCCAGTGCGCATGCGCGCCCCCCTTTATCGTGCCGTACCGCTTTTTGGACGCCCCGAGGGCAGCAGGGCGCGCGGCCGGCCGCCGTGCGCCTGCGCGCCCCCCTTTCCGTGCCGTACTGCTTTTTTGACGCCCCGAGGGCAGCAGGGCGCGCGGCCGCCCCCGGCACGCGCACACCGCTGCAGAGCCCCCCCGCCCGCCCTTTGCAGACATTTCACCACCCTCGCCTCGGCTCATCTGCCCTTATTTACAGCGCCTGCTGCGAGGCGCAGCGTCGCCGCGTGTCGTGCTCGAGCCGCTGCTCCTAGAGGCTTCAGTAACAGCGCTTTCCTTTGAACATCGTTGCAAAATACTCCACAGACAAAAAAGAGTCAGAGGCTGCACTTAAAAAAACAAAACAAAAACAAAAAAACCACCCACCTACTTAACGGGACAATTTGCAAGCGTTCCAAGAAGCAGCCGTTCTTCTTTAGAACTTTCGACCTCTCGCCTTTACTGATCGTTAAACAAAATAAACAGCCCAAAGCAAGCCGCGCTATTTGCTTGACAGACTGCTCGGTTTTTATTATTAAACGGTACGAGATGCTGGCACGCGGCATGTCTTCTTCGGATTCTTGGGCCGACGTTCCTTCGGCCGCACGCACGCGGTCAAATGCGTCTTTTTCACGTCCCGCCGTCAGGGCCTCCCCAGCAATTCCCGCAGCGACTGCCCCCTCGGGACAAACAGCTCGAGGACACGCACGGTCTTGCTAAAAGAACGGGGGGGGGGGGGGGAACAAACGCGTGCGCTGAGCGCGGCACTCGCAGACCCGATCTTCGGGTCCAAAAGAAAACTCTCTAAAGCGGACCAGGCGGGCCAAAGAGGTCCCTTCTTTGCGCCACGCTTCTTTCCTCGCACAGACGTCGGCCGCCTCTGCCCGCTCTCACGGTATCCCCTACCGGCAAGGACACGGCGAAACGTTTCGGAAACGACGGCGTTTCCCAGAAGCGTTTCCGCCGCCTTGGGAAAACGGCCGAAGGAGAGGCTCACGCGGGGCGCGTAGCTAGAAAGAACGCTCCGCACAAAGGCCTAAAATGACCAGCCCGGAGCAGGGATCCCGGGCTCTCCGGGAGCGCAGGAGTTCTCACGTCCTTACTGAGCAGAGACCGCTGCCCGTGAAACACGAGACGCCGCAGCGACGCCGATCGTTGGAGGGAAGCCTGCAATAAGAGCGAAAGAAAAGCAGACGTTGAGGACAAAGACCAAGTTACGAGCCCCTCGCGATTCAGACACGCTTCTAGATTTACCGCCTATTTCAAGGCGCGCCTTCGGCAATTCCGTCCAATTGATTTTCCCCGAAGCCCGAGACGCGGACGAAACGCCTCTCAAAGGAAGGTACGGCATAACCGCTCTGGCCTATAAACTACCGGTTTCGACGCAGGAAAAGCACAGGGAAAGCACTAGCGTTCCCCCCAAGAAACCACGTCCAAGCAGACCGATGAAGTAGGCCCCAAGTCTGAAAGCGGACCTAAAGGAGCCCGTTTGGCGGTCGCGAGCTGGAATACACCGTTCTCCTTCTCACTAACAACCTCCCGGAGAGACCGGCAGCTGTACAGCGCCTTCTACGCTACACGGAGGAGTCGGATAGCGGGCAGATGCCGCGTCCCGAATGCGCAACTAGAGATTGGAACGCACGGACGTAAACAAACGCCCGTGACGTAGCGGAGGTCTAGCGTATTCACGTTTACCGTGCGTCAGTTCTCCTCTGCGGACAGGCCGTTCCATCTTCTTTACTCGTTAGCTGACAGACGCCCTAGGAGAAAGCAAAGAAAGGAAGAAATTCAAAAGGAAATGAAACAGATCGGAGGGAGCCTCAAAGGCTTTGATCCATCCCCCCAGGCAGCCGAACCACCTTCGCAAAGGCACACCTCAAAAGACACGTCCTTCCGGGATCGCTGCACAGCCCAGCCAGAAAAGAGGAACAGAAACAAACAGAACGAGAAGGCTGCAGAGGGGGACGGAGGGCCGGAAAGGAGCCTGCTGTCCAGCGATGGTATTTTACCGCTCCTTGCGCGTTAGCAGCCCCTTTCAGATGCTTAAGCCCAAATTCTCTCAGCCCTTAACAGCTTCAGTACCCGCGGCACCTAGTTTTTCCACGCTCTCCAGTCTTCCTCGCTCTTTCCCGTCTCGGGCGAAAAGCCTCCCAGACCCCGTCTGCACTTACGCGCTTCCTTAAAACAGGATCGCCGAAATCAACCGAACGGGCTGAGCTGCTCCTCTTCCGCTCGCCGGCCCTCGGAACGTCAGCCTGCAAACGAATCGGACCACCGAGGTCACCGGCAGAGTCTCCTTTCGGAGCTCGGCCCCCCCCCCCAAGCTTTAACGACGGTTTCCCAAGCGGGGCAAACGCAGGGCCTCCCTTCGGCCCCGGAACGGTTTTTATCGCGGGCTCCCAAGTCGCCGTTACGACACTAAGCGGCAAAGCAAGGCAAAGACAGCTGGGGTCGCAGCTTACCCACCTAGGCACGAAAATTCTTCTTTGAGGCCTCCCTCGCTGCTTTTGCCAGGTAAACACACCAAAACAAAGCTCCCGACAGGCAGCTGAGGCTTCACATGGACCTCGGGGCCCCGCTAGCAACGGCGACGCCGGAGCCGCCGGGCTACCAGGCGCTATTCCCCCCCCCCCTCCCCTCCCCTCCCCTGCCCTGCCGGCCCGCGAACCGCGGCTTATTACTCACGAGTCCGGGAAGGACGCCGCCGACCTTCCCGCGGCCGAAGGCTCCTCGTCAGGAGCGGGCAGAGAACCTTTCCGCCGGCATTCGGAGTCTCCCGGCCGCTCTCGACACCCGATAACTTGCCGAGAAAGGGCTGAGGGCGGGAGCCTGCAGTTCTTCACGGCAGCACACAGTCGTTCCCCGATGTGCCGAACGCCTAGCATTAACACAATTTAGAAATACAAAAATACCACCGCTACAGGGCGCAAAGCCAAGCTGAAATTTCGGCAGCCAAAGCAAACCTCTTCGCGCCCGACAGAACGAGCCACGTGCATCGGCGCCTACAGCTCCTCAAGGCTAGCGAGGCCTCGTGGGCGACGTTCCTCTGGCAGGCTGCGCAGCTGAACTCCCCCGTGTCGCCTAAGAGTCCGTGACGTGACGTATTCAAAGCTCAGCAGAAATTAACAATCCAAAGTTGTTTCTAAGCACAAAAGCGGATCTACTACACGAGAAGGAAGGAGTCCTAATTCCGCAAGGCTTTACCTTTTCTTCGAGCTGCCGTCTTCCTGCTGCCCCAAATACCATTGCCAGGCAATTAACCTGGGGTCGCGCTAAATGAGCCTTCCTCTTCGTTTTACAATTCGCACGCTTGCCTCTCCCTCTCTCTCTGGCCACCTGACCGCCGTTCCCCGAAGACGGGAATTTGCCGTCTTGGAGCTCTTAAAGCACGACGCTTCACAGATGCAGAGAGTCACGCGCACGGAAACGGATGGACGCAGCGTCCTTTCCGTAACGCGTACGCACCTTCCGTTAGATGTCGCTCATCTGTTATTCCGATCGCTATTACCGGCGAACCTTCCTCACCGGGAGGAACGGGCTTTCCCTTTCGGGGCGACGGAGACGGCTCTCGCTCGGTTCCCTTTAATTTTATTACTTCGGCTCGCTTACGTTTTTCTGTCTCTTCAGCTTCAGCCGTGGCAACGAATCTAAAAATTAAATATCCTATCTTTCCTTTTCTACGTACGCGTGTACGATAACAAAACAAAATACAAACGACCGAAGCAAAACTAAGGCAGCTACGGTTAACAAGAGGCGCAGGGCAGCAACGGGTCGCTTAGTCCTCAGCGCTGCCTCCGGGAGGGAGGCCGAAAGAACGAACGTTCCGCATCAAGAGTTACCTTGGTTACCCGGGCCAGAACGCCTCCTACTGTCGCAGCTTCTGGGGAGATCGAGGGTCCGCTGCTGCATTTTTGCTTCCTCCTTTCAGCCCGCCCCTTCGGGAGTAAACGCAAAAAACCGCTCGCTCGTCCGGCTTTGCTCTTTGTCAGCATTTGCTATTGTCGGTTCCGCCTCTGTAACAAAGACAGAAAATTGCATTTCGCTTCCAACAAAACACTTCGATTTACACGCGTTCTTTTTCTCTTTCCCGTGGTTTTTTTTTTTTTCTTTCCCCCCTTTCTTTCTTTTTCCTTCTTTCCCTCAAAGGAAAGGTCTTAATACACCGCTTTGCATCGTACGTTACGGGGTAAGCCGTTTGGAAACGCTACAGGGCCGACGCCGCGCCGCAACCCTGCTCCGGGGCCCGCCTGCCCCCCCGCTCCGCTCCGCCGCGCCGCCTCCGCAGGGGCGAGCGCGTGCCCCGGCCCGCGCTGCCAACGAACTGGCGCCCTAAACGCCGCGCACGCAAAACGCAAAGTCACACCCGCGCTCCCGGCGCGGCGCCGGGTCCCAGCCCGCCCCCCCACTCGCCCCGCACCGCCGCCTCCACGCAGCGACGGCCGCAGCGGGCAGGATGCAGCCCGACGCCCCCCGAACCTATGCGTTCGCCTCACCCGGGGGCCCCACATCCTTCACTCCACGCCACCTCCGCACTCACCCGCCGCCGCCGCCGAGCGAAAACGCCCTCCCTGCTCGCCGCCATCTTGCTTCCCCGCCGCCGCGCATGCGCCGCTCGCCAACGGACTGCGGCGGCAGTGACGCTTGAGCACCGCGCACGTGCCGGCTCGGACAGCGCGGGGGGGGGGGAGCGAGGGGAGCGGGAGGGGCGGGGGGGAGCGAGGGGAGCGGGAGGGGAGCAGAGGGAGCCCGAGGGGCGGGGGGGAGCGAGGGGAGCCCGAGGGGCGGGGCGGAGTGCGAGGGGAGCGCGAGAGGCGGGGGGGGAGCGTGAGGGGAGCAGGGGGGCCCGAGGAGCGGGGGGGAGCACGAGGGGAGCCCGAGAAGCGGGGGGGGAGCGCGGGGGCGGGGGGGAGCGCGAGGGGACCAGGGGGAGCGCGAGGGGCGGGGCGGAGCGCGAGGGGAGCAAGGGGAGCCCGAGAGAAGCCTGAGAAGCAGGGGGGAGCCCGAGAAGCGGGGGGGAGCGCGAGGGGAGCAGGGGGAGTGCGAGGGGCGGGGCAGAGCGCGAGGGGAGCAAGGGGAGCCCGAGGAGCGGGGGGGAGCGTGAGAAGAGCCTGAGAAGCAGGGGGGAGCCCGAGAAGCGGGGGGGAGCGCGAGGGGAGCCCGAGAAGCGGGGGGGAGCGCGAGGGGAGCAGGGGGAGCCCGAGGGGCGGGGCGGAGCGCGAGGGGAGCAGGGGGAGCGCGAGGGGAGCAGGGGGAGCGCGAGGGGAGCAGGGGGAGCGCGAGGGGAGCAGGGGGAGCGGGGGGGAGCGCGAGGGGAGCAGGGGGAGCCCGAGGAGCGGGGGGGGAGCGCGAGGGGCGGGTGGAGCGGGGAATCCCGAGGGGCGGGGGGGAGCCGGGGAGCCCGAGGGGCGGGGGGGAGCACGAAGGGAGGCGAGACCCGCAATGGCATGCTCGCGCCGCGGCGCTGCAGCCGGGCGGCTCACGCGTGCGAACCGCAGCCCGCCGTGGCAGCCCGGGACTCCCAGCGAGCGCCCCGAGGCTGCCCGAGCCCGTGGCCGCTCCAAGAGCACCGGGAAGGGGCGACGAGCACGCTCCATTCGCTTACCCGTTACCGAAACGGCGGAGAGCAGCAGCAAACATGGCGACCGGCACTGAGCATGTGCGCGCCGGCTGTCTGCGCATGCGCGCCCCCCCCACCGGGTGCAGTACCGCTTTTTGGACACAGGGTGGCAGCAGTGAGCGCGGCGGAACGCTGTGCGCGTGCGCGCCCCCCCCACCGGGTGCAGTACCGCTTTTTGGACACAGGGTGGCAGCAGTGAGCACGGCGGAACCCAGTGCGCACACGAGCCCCCCCACAGGGTGCAGTACCGATTTTTGGACACAGGGTGGCAGCAGTGAGCGCGGCGGAACGCTGTGCGCACGCGCGCCCCCCCCACAGGGTGCAGTACCGATTTTTGGACACAGGGTGGCAGCAGTGAGCACGGCGGAACCCAGTGCGCATGCGCGCCCCCCTTTATCGTGCCGTACCGCTTTTTGGACGCCCCGAGGGCAGCAGGGCGCGCGGCCGGCCGCCGTGCGCCTGCGCGCCCCCCTTTCCGTGCCGTACTGCTTTTTTGACGCCCCGAGGGCAGCAGGGCGCGCGGCCGCCCCCGGCACGCGCACACCGCTGCAGAGCCCCCCCGCCCGCCCTTTGCAGACATTTCACCACCCTCGCCTCGGCTCATCTGCCCTTATTTACAGCGCCTGCTGCGAGGCGCAGCGTCGCCGCGTGTCGTGCTCGAGCCGCTGCTCCTAGAGGCTTCAGTAACAGCGCTTTCCTTTGAACATCGTTGCAAAATACTCCACAGACAAAAAAGAGTCAGAGGCTGCACTTAAAAAAACAAAACAAAAACAAAAAAACCACCCACCTACTTAACGGGACAATTTGCAAGCGTTCCAAGAAGCAGCCGTTCTTCTTTAGAACTTTCGACCTCTCGCCTTTACTGATCGTTAAACAAAATAAACAGCCCAAAGCAAGCCGCGCTATTTGCTTGACAGACTGCTCGGTTTTTATTATTAAACGGTACGAGATGCTGGCACGCGGCATGTCTTCTTCGGATTCTTGGGCTGACGTTCCTTCGGCCGCACGCACGCGGTCAAAGGCGTCTTTTTCACGTCCCGCCGTCAGGGCCTCCCCAGCAATTCCCGCAGCGACTGCCCCCTCGGGACAAACAGCTCGAGGACACGCACGGTCTTGCTAAAAGAACGGGGGGGGGGGGGGGAACAAACGCGTGCGCTGAGCGCGGCACTCGCAGACCCGATCTTCGGGTCCAAAAGAAAACTCTCTAAAGCGGACCAGGCGGGCCAAAGAGGTCCCTTCTTTGCGCCACGCTTCTTTCCTCGCACAGACGTCGGCCGCCTCTGCCCGCTCTCACGGTATCCCCTACCGGCAAGGACACGGCGAAACGTTTCGGAAACGACGGCGTTTCCCAGAAGCGTTTCCGCCGCCTTGGGAAAACGGCCGAAGGAGAGGCTCACGCGGGGCGCGTAGCTAGAAAGAACGCTCCGCACAAAGGCCTAAAATGACCAGCCCGGAGCAGGGATCCCGGGCTCTCCGGGAGCGCAGGAGTTCTCACGTCCTTACTGAGCAGAGACCGCTGCCCGTGAAACACGAGACGCCGCAGCGACGCCGATCGTTGGAGGGAAGCCTGCAATAAGAGCGAAAGAAAAGCAGACGTTGAGGACAAAGACCAAGTTACGAGCCCCTCGCGATTCAGACACGCTTCTAGATTTACCGCCTATTTCAAGGCGCGCCTTCGGCAATTCCGTCCAATTGATTTTCCCCGAAGCCCGAGACGCGGACGAAACGCCTCTCAAAGGAAGGTACGGCATAACCGCTCTGGCCTATAAACTACCGGTTTCGACGCAGGAAAAGCACAGGGAAAGCACTAGCGTTCCCCCCAAGAAACCACGTCCAAGCAGACCGATGAAGTAGGCCCCAAGTCTGAAAGCGGACCTAAAGGAGCCCGTTTGGCGGTCGCGAGCTGGAATACACCGTTCTCCTTCTCACTAACAACCTCCCGGAGAGACCGGCAGCTGTACAGCGCCTTCTACGCTACACGGAGGAGTCGGATAGCGGGCAGATGCCGCGTCCCGAATGCGCAACTAGAGATTGGAACGCACGGACGTAAACAAACGCCCGTGACGTAGCGGAGGTCTAGCGTATTCACGTTTACCGTGCGTCAGTTCTCCTCTGCGGACAGGCCGTTCCATCTTCTTTACTCGTTAGCTGACAGACGCCCTAGGAGAAAGCAAAGAAAGGAAGAAATTCAAAAGGAAATGAAACAGATCGGAGGGAGCCTCAAAGGCTTTGATCCATCCCCCCAGGCAGCCGAACCACCTTCGCAAAGGCACACCTCAAAAGACACGTCCTTCCGGGATCGCTGCACAGCCCAGCCAGAAAAGAGGAACAGAAACAAACAGAACGAGAAGGCTGCAGAGGGGGACGGAGGGCCGGAAAGGAGCCTGCTGTCCAGCGATGGTATTTTACCGCTCCTTGCGCGTTAGCAGCCCCTTTCAGATGCTTAAGCCCAAATTCTCTCAGCCCTTAACAGCTTCAGTACCCGCGGCACCTAGTTTTTCCACGCTCTCCAGTCTTCCTCGCTCTTTCCCGTCTCGGGCGAAAAGCCTCCCAGACCCCGTCTGCACTTACGCGCTTCCTTAAAACAGGATCGCCGAAATCAACCGAACGGGCTGAGCTGCTCCTCTTCCGCTCGCCGGCCCTCGGAACGTCAGCCTGCAAACGAATCGGACCACCGAGGTCACCGGCAGAGTCTCCTTTCGGAGCTCGGCCCCCCCCCCCAAGCTTTAACGACGGTTTCCCAAGCGGGGCAAACGCAGGGCCTCCCTTCGGCCCCGGAACGGTTTTTATCGCGGGCTCCCAAGTCGCCGTTACGACACTAAGCGGCAAAGCAAGGCAAAGACAGCTGGGGTCGCAGCTTACCCACCTAGGCACGAAAATTCTTCTTTGAGGCCTCCCTCGCTGCTTTTGCCAGGTAAACACACCAAAACAAAGCTCCCGACAGGCAGCTGAGGCTTCACATGGACCTCGGGGCCCCGCTAGCAACGGCGACGCCGGAGCCGCCGGGCTACCAGGCGCTATTCCCCCCCCCCCCTCCCCTCCCCTCCCCTGCCCTGCCGGCCCGCGAACCGCGGCTTATTACTCACGAGTCCGGGAAGGACGCCGCCGACCTTCCCGCGGCCGAAGGCTCCTCGTCAGGAGCGGGCAGAGAACCTTTCCGCCGGCATTCGGAGTCTCCCGGCCGCTCTCGACACCCGATAACTTGCCGAGAAAGGGCTGAGGGCGGGAGCCTGCAGTTCTTCACGGCAGCACACAGTCGTTCCCCGATGTGCCGAACGCCTAGCATTAACACAATTTAGAAATACAAAAATACCACCGCTACAGGGCGCAAAGCCAAGCTGAAATTTCGGCAGCCAAAGCAAACCTCTTCGCGCCCGACAGAACGAGCCACGTGCATCGGCGCCTACAGCTCCTCAAGGCTAGCGAGGCCTCGTGGGCGACGTTCCTCTGGCAGGCTGCGCAGCTGAACTCCCCCGTGTCGCCTAAGAGTCCGTGACGTGACGTATTCAAAGCTCAGCAGAAATTAACAATCCAAAGTTGTTTCTAAGCACAAAAGCGGATCTACTACACGAGAAGGAAGGAGTCCTAATTCCGCAAGGCTTTACCTTTTCTTCGAGCTGCCGTCTTTCTGCTGCCCCAAATACCATTGCCAGGCAATTAACCTGGGGTCGCGCTAAATGAGCCTTCCTCTTCGTTTTACAATTCGCACGCTTGCCTCTCCCTCTCTCTCTGGCCACCTGACCGCCGTTCCCCGAAGACGGGAATTTGCCGTCTTGGAGCTCTTAAAGCACGACGCTTCACAGATGCAGAGAGTCACGCGCACGGAAACGGATGGACGCAGCGTCCTTTCCGTAACGCGTACGCACCTTCCGTTAGATGTCGCTCATCTGTTATTCCGATCGCTATTACCGGCGAACCTTCCTCACCGGGAGGAACGGGCTTTCCCTTTCGGGGCGACGGAGACGGCTCTCGCTCGGTTCCCTTTAATTTTATTACTTCGGCTCGCTTACGTTTTTCTGTCTCTTCAGCTTCAGCCGTGGCAACGAATCTAAAAATTAAATATCCTATCTTTCCTTTTCTACGTACGCGTGTACGATAACAAAACAAAATACAAACGACCGAAGCAAAACTAAGGCAGCTACGGTTAACAAGAGGCGCAGGGCAGCAACGGGTCGCTTAGTCCTCAGCGCTGCCTCCGGGAGGGAGGCCGAAAGAACGAACGTTCCGCATCAAGAGTTACCTTGGTTACCCGGGCCAGAACGCCTCCTACTGTCGCAGCTTCTGGGGAGATCGAGGGTCCGCTGCTGCATTTTTGCTTCCTCCTTTCAGCCCGCCCCTTCGGGAGTAAACGCAAAAAACCGCTCGCTCGTCCGGCTTTGCTCTTTGTCAGCATTTGCTATTGTCGGTTCCGCCTCTGTAACAAAGACAGAAAATTGCATTTCGCTTCCAACAAAACACTTCGATTTACACGCGTTCTTTTTCTCTTTCCCGTGGTTTTTTTTTTTTTCTTTCCCCCCTTTCTTTCTTTTTCCTTCTTTCCCTCAAAGGAAAGGTCTTAATACACCGCTTTGCATCGTACGTTACGGGGTAAGCCGTTTGGAAACGCTACAGGGCCGACGCCGCGCCGCAACCCTGCTCCGGGGCCCGCCTGCCCCCCCGCTCCGCTCCGCCGCGCCGCCTCCGCAGGGGCGAGCGCGTGCCCCGGCCCGCGCTGCCAACGAACTGGCGCCCTAAACGCCGCGCACGCAAAACGCAAAGTCACACCCGCGCTCCCGGCGCGGCGCCGGGTCCCAGCCCGCCCCCCCACTCGCCCCGCACCGCCGCCTCCACGCAGCGACGGCCGCAGCGGGCAGGATGCAGCCCGACGCCCCCCGAACCTATGCGTTCGCCTCACCCGGGGGCCCCACATCCTTCACTCCACGCCACCTCCGCACTCACCCGCCGCCGCCGCCGAGCGAAAACGCCCTCCCTGCTCGCCGCCATCTTGCTTCCCCGCCGCCGCGCATGCGCCGCTCGCCAACGGACTGCGGCGGCAGTGACGCTTGAGCACCGCGCACGTGCCGGCTCGGACAGCGCGGGGGGGGGGGAGCGAGGGGAGCGGGAGGGGCGGGGGGGAGCGAGGGGAGCGGGAGGGGAGCAGAGGGAGCCCGAGGGGCGGGGGGGAGCGAGGGGAGCCCGAGGGGCGGGGCGGAGTGCGAGGGGAGCGCGAGAGGCGGGGGGGGAGCGTGAGGGGAGCAGGGGGGCCCGAGGAGCGGGGGGGAGCACGAGGGGAGCCCGAGAAGCGGGGGGGGAGCGCGGGGGCGGGGGGGAGCGCGAGGGGACCAGGGGGAGCGCGAGGGGCGGGGCGGAGCGCGAGGGGAGCAAGGGGAGCCCGAGAGAAGCCTGAGAAGCAGGGGGGAGCCCGAGAAGTGGGGGGGAGCGCGAGGGGAGCAGGGGGAGTGCGAGGGGCGGGGCAGAGCGCGAGGGGAGCAAGGGGAGCCCGAGGAGCGGGGGGGAGCGTGAGAAGAGCCTGAGAAGCAGGGGGGAGCCCGAGAAGCGGGGGGGAGCGCGAGGGGAGCCCGAGAAGCGGGGGGGAGCGCGAGGGGAGCAGGGGGAGCCCGAGGGGCGGGGCGGAGCGCGAGGGGAGCAGGGGGAGCGCGAGGGGAGCAGGGGGAGCGCGAGGGGAGCAGGGGGAGCGCGAGGGGAGCAGGGGGAGCGGGGGGGAGCGCGAGGGGAGCAGGGGGAGCCCGAGGAGCGGGGGGGGAGCGCGAGGGGCGGGTGGAGCGGGGAATCCCGAGGGGCGGGGGGGAGCCGGGGAGCCCGAGGGGCGGGGGGGAGCACGAAGGGAGGCGAGACCCGCAATGGCATGCTCGCGCCGCGGCGCTGCAGCCGGGCGGCTCACGCGTGCGAACCGCAGCCCGCCGTGGCAGCCCGGGACTCCCAGCGAGCGCCCCGAGGCTGCCCGAGCCCGTGGCCGCTCCAAGAGCACCGGGAAGGGGCGACGAGCACGCTCCATTCGCTTACCCGTTACCGAAACGGCGGAGAGCAGCAGCAAACATGGCGACCGGCACTGAGCATGTGCGCGCCGGCTGTCTGCGCATGCGCGCCCCCCCCACCGGGTGCAGTACCGCTTTTTGGACACAGGGTGGCAGCAGTGAGCGCGGCGGAACGCTGTGCGCGTGCGCGCCCCCCCCACCGGGTGCAGTACCGCTTTTTGGACACAGGGTGGCAGCAGTGAGCACGGCGGAACCCAGTGCGCACACGAGCCCCCCCACAGGGTGCAGTACCGATTTTTGGACACAGGGTGGCAGCAGTGAGCGCGGCGGAACGCTGTGCGCACGCGCGACCCCCCCACAGGGTGCAGTACCGATTTTTGGACACAGGGTGGCAGCAGTGAGCACGGCGGAACCCAGTGCGCATGCGCGCCCCCCTTTATCGTGCCGTACCGCTTTTTGGACGCCCCGAGGGCAGCAGGGCGCGCGGCCGGCCGCCGTGCGCCTGCGCGCCCCCCTTTCCGTGCCGTACTGCTTTTTTGACGCCCCGAGGGCAGCAGGGCGCGCGGCCGCCCCCGGCACGCGCACACCGCTGCAGAGCCCCCCCGCCCGCCCTTTGCAGACATTTCACCACCCTCGCCTCGGCTCATCTGCCCTTATTTACAGCGCCTGCTGCGAGGCGCAGCGTCGCCGCGTGTCGTGCTCGAGCCGCTGCTCCTAGAGGCTTCAGTAACAGCGCTTTCCTTTGAACATCGTTGCAAAATACTCCACAGACAAAAAAGAGTCAGAGGCTGCACTTAAAAAAACAAAACAAAAACAAAAAAACCACCCACCTACTTAACGGGACAATTTGCAAGCGTTCCAAGAAGCAGCCGTTCTTCTTTAGAACTTTCGACCTCTCGCCTTTACTGATCGTTAAACAAAATAAACAGCCCAAAGCAAGCCGCGCTATTTGCTTGACAGACTGCTCGGTTTTTATTATTAAACGGTACGAGATGCTGGCACGCGGCATGTCTTCTTCGGATTCTTGGGCCGACGTTCCTTCGGCCGCACGCACGCGGTCAAATGCGTCTTTTTCACGTCCCGCCGTCAGGGCCTCCCCAGCAATTCCCGCAGCGACTGCCCCCTCGGGACAAACAGCTCGAGGACACGCACGGTCTTGCTAAAAGAACGGGGGGGGGGGGGGGGAACAAACGCGTGCGCTGAGCGCGGCACTCGCAGACCCGATCTTCGGGTCCAAAAGAAAACTCTCTAAAGCGGACCAGGCGGGCCAAAGAGGTCCCTTCTTTGCGCCACGCTTCTTTCCTCGCACAGACGTCGGCCGCCTCTGCCCGCTCTCACGGTATCCCCTACCGGCAAGGACACGGCGAAACGTTTCGGAAACGACGGCGTTTCCCAGAAGCGTTTCCGCCGCCTTGGGAAAACGGCCGAAGGAGAGGCTCACGCGGGGCGCGTAGCTAGAAAGAACGCTCCGCACAAAGGCCTAAAATGACCAGCCCGGAGCAGGGATCCCGGGCTCTCCGGGAGCGCAGGAGTTCTCACGTCCTTACTGAGCAGAGACCGCTGCCCGTGAAACACGAGACGCCGCAGCGACGCCGATCGTTGGAGGGAAGCCTGCAATAAGAGCGAAAGAAAAGCAGACGTTGAGGACAAAGACCAAGTTACGAGCCCCTCGCGATTCAGACACGCTTCTAGATTTACCGCCTATTTCAAGGCGCGCCTTCGGCAATTCCGTCCAATTGATTTTCCCCGAAGCCCGAGACGCGGACGAAACGCCTCTCAAAGGAAGGTACGGCATAACCGCTCTGGCCTATAAACTACCGGTTTCGACGCAGGAAAAGCACAGGGAAAGCACTAGCGTTCCCCCCAAGAAACCACGTCCAAGCAGACCGATGAAGTAGGCCCCAAGTCTGAAAGCGGACCTAAAGGAGCCCGTTTGGCGGTCGCGAGCTGGAATACACCGTTCTCCTTCTCACTAACAACCTCCCGGAGAGACCGGCAGCTGTACAGCGCCTTCTACGCTACACGGAGGAGTCGGATAGCGGGCAGATGCCGCGTCCCGAATGCGCAACTAGAGATTGGAACGCACGGACGTAAACAAACGCCCATGACGTAGCGGAGGTCTAGCGTATTCACGTTTACCGTGCGTCAGTTCTCCTCTGCGGACAGGCCGTTCCATCTTCTTTACTCGTTAGCTGACAGACGCCCTAGGAGAAAGCAAAGAAAGGAAGAAATTCAAAAGGAAATGAAACAGATCGGAGGGAGCCTCAAAGGCTTTGATCCATCCCCCCAGGCAGCCGAACCACCTTCGCAAAGGCACACCTCAAAAGACACGTCCTTCCGGGATCGCTGCACAGCCCAGCCAGAAAAGAGGAACAGAAACAAACAGAACGAGAAGGCTGCAGAGGGGGACGGAGGGCCGGAAAGGAGCCTGCTGTCCAGCGATGGTATTTTACCGCTCCTTGCGCGTTAGCAGCCCCTTTCAGATGCTTAAGCCCAAATTCTCTCAGCCCTTAACAGCTTCAGTACCCGCGGCACCTAGTTTTTCCACGCTCTCCAGTCTTCCTCGCTCTTTCCCGTCTCGGGCGAAAAGCCTCCCAGACCCCGTCTGCACTTACGCGCTTCCTTAAAACAGGATCGCCGAAATCAACCGAACGGGCTGAGCTGCTCCTCTTCCGCTCGCCGGCCCTCGGAACGTCAGCCTGCAAACGAATCGGACCACCGAGGTCACCGGCAGAGTCTCCTTTCGGAGCTCGGCCCCCCCCCCCAAGCTTTAACGACGGTTTCCCAAGCGGGGCAAACGCAGGGCCTCCCTTCGGCCCCGGAACGGTTTTTATCGCGGGCTCCCAAGTCGCCGTTACGACACTAAGCGGCAAAGCAAGGCAAAGACAGCTGGGGTCGCAGCTTACCCACCTAGGCACGAAAATTCTTCTTTGAGGCCTCCCTCGCTGCTTTTGCCAGGTAAACACACCAAAACAAAGCTCCCGACAGGCAGCTGAGGCTTCACATGGACCTCGGGGCCCCGCTAGCAACGGCGACGCCGGAGCCGCCGGGCTACCAGGCGCTATTCCCCCCCCCCCTCCCCTCCCCTCCCCTGCCCTGCCGGCCCGCGAACCGCGGCTTATTACTCACGAGTCCGGGAAGGACGCCGCCGACCTTCCCGCGGCCGAAGGCTCCTCGTCAGGAGCGGGCAGAGAACCTTTCCGCCGGCATTCGGAGTCTCCCGGCCGCTCTCGACACCCGATAACTTGCCGAGAAAGGGCTGAGGGCGGGAGCCTGCAGTTCTTCACGGCAGCACACAGTCGTTCCCCGATGTGCCGAACGCCTAGCATTAACACAATTTAGAAATACAAAAATACCACCGCTACAGGGCGCAAAGCCAAGCTGAAATTTCGGCAGCCAAAGCAAACCTCTGCGCGCCCGACAGAACGAGCCACGTGCATCGGCGCCTACAGCTCCTCAAGGCTAGCGAGGCCTCGTGGGCGACGTTCCTCTGGCAGGCTGCGCAGCTGAACTCCCCCGTGTCGCCTAAGAGTCCGTGACGTGACGTATTCAAAGCTCAGCAGAAATTAACAATCCAAAGTTGTTTCTAAGCACAAAAGCGGATCTACTACACGAGAAGGAAGGAGTCCTAATTCCGCAAGGCTTTACCTTTTCTTCGAGCTGCCGTCTTTCTGCTGCCCCAAATACCATTGCCAGGCAATTAACCTGGGGTCGCGCTAAATGAGCCTTCCTCTTCGTTTTACAATTCGCACGCTTGCCTCTCCCTCTCTCTCTGGCCACCTGACCGCCGTTCCCCGAAGACGGGAATTTGCCGTCTTGGAGCTCTTAAAGCACGACGCTTCACAGATGCAGAGAGTCACGCGCACGGAAACGGATGGACGCAGCGTCCTTTCCGTAACGCGTACGCACCTTCCGTTAGATGTCGCTCATCTGTTATTCCGATCGCTATTACCGGCGAACCTTCCTCACCGGGAGGAACGGGCTTTCCCTTTCGGGGCGACGGAGACGGCTCTCGCTCGGTTCCCTTTAATTTTATTACTTCGGCTCGCTTACGTTTTTCTGTCTCTTCAGCTTCAGCCGTGGCAACGAATCTAAAAATTAAATATCCTATCTTTCCTTTTCTACGTACGCGTGTACGATAACAAAACAAAATACAAACGACCGAAGCAAAACTAAGGCAGCTACGGTTAACAAGAGGCGCAGGGCAGCAACGGGTCGCTTAGTCCTCAGCGCTGCCTCCGGGAGGGAGGCCGAAAGAACGAACGTTCCGCATCAAGAGTTACCTTGGTTACCCGGGCCAGAACGCCTCCTACTGTCGCAGCTTCTGGGGAGATCGAGGGTCCGCTGCTGCATTTTTGCTTCCTCCTTTCAGCCCGCCCCTTCGGGAGTAAACGCAAAAAACCGCTCGCTCGTCCGGCTTTGCTCTTTGTCAGCATTTGCTATTGTCGGTTCCGCCTCTGTAACAAAGACAGAAAATTGCATTTCGCTTCCAACAAAACACTTCGATTTACACGCGTTCTTTTTCTCTTTCCCGTGGTTTTTTTTTTTTTCTTTCCCCCCTTTCTTTCTTTTTCCTTCTTTCCCTCAAAGGAAAGGTCTTAATACACCGCTTTGCATCGTACGTTACGGGGTAAGCCGTTTGGAAACGCTACAGGGCCGACGCCGCGCCGCAACCCTGCTCCGGGGCCCGCCTGCCCCCCCGCTCCGCTCCGCCGCGCCGCCTCCGCAGGGGCGAGCGCGTGCCCCGGCCCGCGCTGCCAACGAACTGGCGCCCTAAACGCCGCGCACGCAAAACGCAAAGTCACACCCGCGCTCCCGGCGCGGCGCCGGGTCCCAGCCCGCCCCCCCACTCGCCCCGCACCGCCGCCTCCACGCAGCGACGGCCGCAGCGGGCAGGATGCAGCCCGACGCCCCCCGAACCTATGCGTTCGCCTCACCCGGGGGCCCCACATCCTTCACTCCACGCCACCTCCGCACTCACCCGCCGCCGCCGCCGAGCGAAAACGCCCTCCCTGCTCGCCGCCATCTTGCTTCCCCGCCGCCGCGCATGCGCCGCTCGCCAACGGACTGCGGCGGCAGTGACGCTTGAGCACCGCGCACGTGCCGGCTCGGACAGCGCGGGGGGGGGGAGCGAGGGGAGCGGGAGGGGCGGGGGGGAGCGAGGGGAGCGGGAGGGGAGCCCGAGGGGCGGGGCGGAGTGCGAGGGGAGCGCGAGAGGCGGGGCGGAGCGTGAGGGGAGCAGGGGGGCCCGAGGAGCGGGGGGGAGCACGAGGGGAGCCCGAGAAGCGGGGGGGAGCGCGGGGGCGGGGGGGAGCGCGAGGGGACCAGGGGGAGCGCGAGGGGCGGGGCGGAGCGCGAGGGGAGCAGGGGGAGCCCGAGGAGCGGGGGGGGAGCGCGAGGGGAGCCCGAGAAGCAGGGGGGAGCGCGGGGGTGGGGGGGAGCGCGAGGGGAGCCCGAGAAGCGGGGGGGAGCGCGAGGGGCGGGTGGAGCGGGGAATCCCGAGGGGCGGGGGGGAGCCGGGGAGCCCGAGGGGCGGGGGGGAGCACGAAGGGAGGCGAGACCCGCAATGGCATGCTCGCGCCGCGGCGCTGCAGCCGGGCGGCTCACGCGTGCGAACCGCAGCCCGCCGCGGCAGCCCGGGACTCCCAGCGAGCGCCCCGAGGCTGCCCGAGCCCGTGGCCGCTCCAAGAGCACCGGGAAGGGGCGACGAGCACGCTCCATTCGCTTACCCGTTACCGAAACGGCGGAGAGCAGCAGCAAACATGGCGACCGGCACTGAGCATGTGCGCGCCGGCTGTCTGCGCATGCGCGCCCCCCCCACAGGGTGCAGTACCGCTTTTTGGACACAGGGTGGCAGCAGTGAGCGCGGCGGAACGCTGTGCGCGTGCGCGCCCCCCCCACCGGGTGCAGTACCGCTTTTTGGACACAGGGTGGCAGCAGTGAGCACGGCGGAACCCAGTGCGCACACGAGCCCCCCCACAGGGTGCAGTACCGCTTTTTGGACACAGGGTGGCAGCAGTGAGCACGGAGGAACCCAGTGCGCACGCGCGCCCCCCCCACCGGGTGCAGTACCGCTTTTTGGACACAGGGTGGCAGCAGTGAGCGCGGCGGAACGCTGTGCGCACGCGCGCCCCCCCCACCGGGTGCAGTACCGCTTTTTGGACACAGGGTGGCAGCAGTGAGCACGGCGGAACCCAGTGCGCACACGAGCCCCCCCACAGGGTGCAGTACCGCTTTTTGGACACAGGGTGGCAGCAGTGAGCACGGCGGAACCCAGTGCGCACACGAGCCCCCCCACAGGGTGCAGTACCGCTTTTTGGACACAGGGTGGCAGCAGTGAGCACGGCGGAACCCAGTGCGCATGCGCGCCCCCCTTTATCGTGCCGTACCGCTTTTTGGACGCCCCGAGGGCAGCAGGGCGCGCGGCCGGCCGCCGTGCGCCTGCGCGCCCCCCTTTCCGTGCCGTACTGCTTTTTTGACGCCCCGAGGGCAGCAGGGCGCGCGGCCGCCCCCGGCACGCGCACACCGCTGCAGAGCCCCCCCGCCCGCCCTTTGCAGACATTTCACCACCCTCGCCTCGGCTCATCTGCCCTTATTTACAGCGCCTGCTGCGAGGCGCAGCGTCGCCGCGTGTCGTGCTCGAGCCGCTGCTCCTAGAGGCTTCAGTAACAGCGCTTTCCTTTGAACATCGTTGCAAAATACTCCACAGACAAAAAAGAGTCAGAGGCTGCACTTAAAAAAACAAAACGAAAACAAAAAAACCACCCACCTACTTAACGGGACAATTTGCAAGCGTTCCAAGAAGCAGCCGTTCTTCTTTAGAACTTTCGACCTCTCGCCTTTACTGATCGTTAAACAAAATAAACAGCCCAAAGCAAGCCGCGCTATTTGCTTGACAGACTGCTCGGTTTTTATTATTAAACGGTACGAGATGCTGGCACGCGGCATGTCTTCTTCGGATTCTTGGGCTGACGTTCCTTCGGCCGCACGCACGCAGTCAAAGGCGTCTTTTTCACGTCCCGCCGTCAGGGCCTCCCCAGCAATTCCCGCAGCGACTCCCCCCTCGGGACAAACAGCTCGAGGACACGCACGGTCTTGCTAAAAGAACGGGGGGGGGGGGGGAACCAAACGCGTGCGCTGAGCGCGGCACTCGCAGACCCGATCTTCGGGTCCAAAAGAAAACTCTCTAAAGCGGACCAGGCGGGCCAAAGAGGTCCCTTCTTTGCGCCACGCTTCTTTCCTCGCACAGACGTCGGCCGCCTCTGCCCGCTCTCACGGTATCCCCTACCGGCAAGGACACGGCGAAACGTTTCGGAAACGACGGCGTTTCCCAGAAGCGTTTCCGCCGCCTTGGGAAAACGGCCAAAGGAGAGGCTCACGCGGGGCGCGTAGCTAGAAAGAACGCTCCGCACAAAGGCCTAAAATGACCAGCCCGGAGCAGGGATCCCGGGCTCTCCGGGAGCGCAGGAGTTCTCACGTCCTTACTGAGCAGAGACCGCTGCCCGTGAAACACGAGACGCCGCAGCGACGCCGATCGTTGGAGGGAAGCCTGCAATAAGAGCGAAAGAAAAGCAGACGTTGAGGACAAAGACCAAGTTACGAGCCCCTCGCGATTCAGACACGCTTCTAGATTTACCGCCTATTTCAAGGCGCGCCTTCGGCAATTCCGTCCAATTGATTTTCCCCGAAGCCCGAGACGCGGACGAAACGCCTCTCAAAGGAAGGTACGGCATAACCGCTCTGGCCTATAAACTACCGGTTTCGACGCAGGAAAAGCACAGGGAAAGCACTAGCGTTCCCCCCAAGAAACCACGTCCAAGCGGACCGATGAAGTAGGCCCCAAGTCTGAAAGCGGACCTAAAGGAGCCCGTTTGGCGGTCGCGAGCTGGAATACGCCGTTCTCCTTCTCACTAACAACCTCCCGTAGAGACCGGCAGCTGTACAGCGCCTTCTACGCTACACGGAGGAGTCGGATAGCAGGCAGATGCCGCGTCCCGAATGCGCAACTAGAGATTGGAACGCACGGACGTAAACAAACGCCCGTGACGTAGCGGAGGTCTAGCGTATTCACGTTTACCGTGCGTCAGTTCTCCTCTGCGGACAGGCCGTTCCATCTTCTTTACTCGTTAGCTGACAGACGCCCTAGGAGAAAGCAAAGAAAGGAAGAAATTCAAAAGGAAATGAAACAGATCGGAGGGAGCCTCAAAGGCTTTGATCCATCCCCCCAGGCAGCCGAACCACCTTCGCAAAGGCACACCTCAAAAGACACGTCCTTCCGGGATCGCTGCACAGCCCAGCCAGAAAAGAGGAACAGAAACAAACAGAACGAGAAGGCTGCAGAGGGGGACGGAGGGCCGGAAAGGAGCCTGCTGTCCAGCGATGGTATTTTACCGCTCCTTGCGCGTTAGCAGCCCCTTTCAGATGCTTAAGCCCAAATTCTCTCAGCCCTTAACAGCTTCAGTACCCGCGGCACCTAGTTTTTCCACGCTCTCCAGTCTTCCTCGCTCTTTCCCGTCTCGGGCAAAAAGCCTCCCAGACCCCGTCTGCACTTACGCGCTTCCTTAAAACAGGATCGCCGAAATCAACCGAACGGGCTGAGCTGCTCCTCTTCCGCTCGCCGGCCCTCGGAACGTCAGCCTGCAAACGAATCGGACCACCGAGGTCACCGGCAGAGTCTCCTTTCGGAGCTCGGCCCCCCCCCCCAAGCTTTAACGACGGTTTCCCAAGCGGGGCAAACGCAGGGCCTCCCTTCGGCCCCGGAACGGTTTTTATCGCGGGCTCCCAAGTCACCGTTACGACACTAAGCGGCAAAGCAAGGCAAAGACAGCTGGGGTCGCAGCTTACCCACCTAGGCACGAAAATTCTTCTTTGAGGCCTCCCTCGCTGCTTTTGCCAGGTAAACACACCAAAACAAAGCTCCCGACAGGCAGCTGAGGCTTCACATGGACCTCGGGGCCCCGCTAGCAACGGCGACGCCGGAGCCGCCGGGCTACCAGGCGCTATTCCCACCCCCCCCTCCCCTCCCCTCCCCTCCCCTGCCCTGCCGGCCCGCGAACCGCGGCTTATTACTCACGAGTCCGGGAAGGACGCCGCCGACCTTCCCGCGGCCGAAGGCTCCTCGTCAGGAGCGGGCAGAGAACCTTTCCGCCGGCATTCGGAGTCTCCCGGCCGCTCTCGACACCCGATAACTTGCCGAGAAAGGGCTGAGGGCGGGAGCCTGCAGTTCTTCACGGCAGCACACAGTCGTTCCCCGATGTGCCGAACGCCTAGCATTAACACAATTTAGAAATACAAAAATACCACCGCTACAGGGCGCAAAGCCAAGCTGAAATTTCGGCAGCCAAAGCAAACCTCTGCGCGCCCGACAGAACGAGCCACGTGCATCGGCGCCTACAGCTCCTCAAGGCTAGCGAGGCCTCGTGGGCGACGTTCCTCTGGCAGGCTGCGCAGCTGAACTCCCCCGTGTCGCCTAAGAGTCCGTGACGTGACGTATTCAAAGCTCAGCAGAAATTAACAATCCAAAGTTGTTTCTAAGCACAAAAGCGGATCTACTACACGAGAAGGAAGGAGTCCTAATTCCGCAAGGCTTTACCTTTTCTTCGAGCTGCCGTCTTCCTGCTGCCCCAAAGACCATTGCCAGGCAATTAACCTGGGGTCGCGCTAAATGAGCCTTCCTCTTCGTTTTACAATTCGCACGCTTGCCTCTCCCTCTCTCTCTGGCCACCTGACCGCCGTTCCCCGAAGACGGGAATTTGCCGTCTTGGAGCTCTTAAAGCACGACGCTTCACAGATGCAGAGAGTCACGCGCACGGAAACGGATGGACGCAGCGTCCTTTCCGTAACGCGTACGCACCTTCCGTTAGATGTCGCTCATCTGTTATTCCGATCGCTATTACCGGCGAACCTTCCTCACCGGGAGGAACGGGCTTTCCCTTTCGGGGCGACGGAGACGGCTCTCGCTCGGTTCCCTTTAATTTTATTACTTCGGCTCGCTTACGTTTTTCTGTCTCTTCAGCTTCAGCCGTGGCAACGAATCTAAAAATTAAATATCCTATCTTTCCTTTTCTACGTACGCGTGTACGATAACAAAACAAAATACAAACGACCGAAGCAAAACTAAGGCAGCTACGGTTAACAAGAGGCGCAGGGCAGCAACGGGTCGCTTAGTCCTCAGCGCTGCCTCCGGGAGGGAGGCCGAAAGAACGAACGTTCCGCATCAAGAGTTACCTTGGTTACCCGGGCCAGAACGCCTCCTACTGTCGCAGCTTCTGGGGAGATCGAGGGTCCGCTGCTGCATTTTTGCTTCCTCCTTTCAGCCCGCCCCTTCGGGAGTAAACGCAAAAAACCGCTCGCTCGTCCGGCTTTGCTCTTTGTCAGCATTTGCTATTGTCGGTTCCGCCTCTGTAACAAAGACAGAAAATTGCATTTCGCTTCCAACAAAACACTTCGATTTACACGCGTTCTTTTTCTCTTTCCCGTGGTTTTTTTTTTTTTCTTTCCCCCCTTTCTTTCTTTTTCCTTCTTTCCCTCAAAGGAAAGGTCTTAATACACCGCTTTGCATCGTACGTTACGGGGTAAGCCGTTTGGAAACACTACAGGGCCGACGCCGCGCCGCAACCCTGCTCCGGGGCCCGCCTGCCCCCCCGCTCCGCTCCGCCGCGCCGCCTCCGCAGGGGCGAGCGCGTGCCCCGGCCCGCGCTGCCAACGAACTGGCGCCCTAAACGCCGCGCACGCAAAACGCAAAGTCACACCCGCGCTCCCGGCGCGGCGCCGGGTCCCAGCCCGCCCCCCCACTCGCCCCGCACCGCCGCCTCCACGCAGCGACGGCCGCAGCGGGCAGGATGCAGCCCGACGCCCCCCGAACCTATGCGTTCGCCTCACCCGGGGGCCCCACATCCTTCACTCCACGCCACCTCCGCACTCACCCGCCGCCGCCGCCGCCGAGCGAAAACGCCCTCCCTGCTCGCCGCCATCTTGCTTCCCCGCCGCCGCGCATGCGCCGCTCGCCAACGGACTGCGGCGGCAGTGACGCTTGAGCACCGCGCACGTGCCGGCTCGGACAGCGCGGGGGGGGGGGGAGCGAGGGGAGCGGGAGGGGCGGGGGGGAGCGAGGGGAGCGGGAGGGGAGCAGAGGGAGCCCGAGGGGCGGGGGGGAGCGAGGGGAGCCCGAGAAGCAGGGGGGAGCGCGAGGGGCGGGTGGAGCGGGGAATCCCGAGGGGCGGGGGGGAGCCGGGGAGCCCGAGGGGCGGGGGGGAGCACGAAGGGAGGCGAGACCCGCAATGGCATGCTCGCGCCGCGGCGCTGCAGCCGGGCGGCTCACGCGTGCGAACCGCAGCCCGCCGCGGCAGCCCGGGACTCCCAGCGAGCGCCCCGAGGCTGCCCGAGCCCGTGGCCGCTCCAAGAGCACCGGGAAGGGGCGACGAGCACGCTCCATTCGCTTACCCGTTACCGAAACGGCGGAGAGCAGCAGCAAACATGGCGACCGGCACTGAGCATGTGCGCGCCGGCTGTCTGCGCATGCGCGCCCCCCCCACAGGGTGCAGTACCGCTTTTTGGACACTGGGTGGCAGCAGTGAGCGCGGCGGAACGCTGTGCGCGTGCGCGCCCCCCCCACCGGGTGCAGTACCGCTTTTTGGACACAGGGTGGCAGCAGTGAGCACGGCGGAACCCAGTGCGCACACGAGCCCCCCCACCGGGTGCAGTACCGCTTTTTGGACACAGGGTGGCAGCAGTGAGCGCGGCGGAACGCTGTGCGCACGCGCGACCCCCCCACAGGGTGCAGTACCGATTTTTGGACACAGGGTGGCAGCAGTGAGCACGGCGGAACCCAGTGCGCATGCGCGCCCCCCTTTATCGTGCCGTACCGCTTTTTGGACGCCCCGAGGGCAGCAGGGCGCGCGGCCGGCCGCCGTGCGCCTGCGCGCCCCCCTTTCCGTGCCGTACTGCTTTTTTGACGCCCCGAGGGCAGCAGGGCGCGCGGCCGCCCCCGGCACGCGCACACCGCTGCAGAGCCCCCCCGCCCGCCCTTTGCAGACATTTCACCACCCTCGCCTCGGCTCATCTGCCCTTATTTACAGCGCCTGCTGCGAGGCGCAGCGTCGCCGCGTGTCGTGCTCGAGCCGCTGCTCCTAGAGGCTTCAGTAACAGCGCTTTCCTTTGAACATCGTTGCAAAATACTCCACAGACAAAAAAGAGTCAGAGGCTGCACTTAAAAAAACAAAACGAAAACAAAAAAACCACCCACCTACTTAACGGGACAATTTGCAAGCGTTCCAAGAAGCAGCCGTTCTTCTTTAGAACTTTCGACCTCTCGCCTTTACTGATCGTTAAACAAAATAAACAGCCCAAAGCAAGCCGCGCTATTTGCTTGACAGACTGCTCGGTTTTTATTATTAAACGGTACGAGATGCTGGCACGCGGCATGTCTTCTTCGGATTCTTGGGCTGACGTTCCTTCGGCCGCACGCACGCGGTCAAAGGCGTCTTTTTCACGTCCCGCCGTCAGGGCCTCCCCAGCAATTCCCGCAGCGACTCCCCCCTCGGGACAAACAGCTCGAGGACACGCACGGTCTTGCTAAAAGAACGGGGGGGGGGGGGGGGAAACAAACGCGTGCGCTGAGCGCGGCACTCGCAGACCCGATCTTCGGGTCCAAAAGAAAACTCTCTAAAGCGGACCAGGCGGGCCAAAGAGGTCCCTTCTTTGCGCCACGCTTCTTTCCTCGCACAGACGTCGGCCGCCTCTGCCCGCTCTCACGGTATCCCCTACCGGCAAGGACACGGCGAAACGTTTCGGAAACGACGGCGTTTCCCAGAAGCGTTTCCGCCGCCTTGGGAAAACGGCCGAAGGAGAGGCTCACGCGGGGCGCGTAGCTAGAAAGAACGCTCCGCACAAAGGCCTAAAATGACCAGCCCGGAGCAGGGATCCTGGGCTCTCCGGGAGCGCAGGAGTTCTCACGTCCTTACTGAGCAGAGACCGCTGCCCGTGAAACACGAGACGCCGCAGCGACGCCGATCGTTGGAGGGAAGCCTGCAATAAGAGCGAAAGAAAAGCAGACGTTGAGGACAAAGACCAAGTTACGAGCCCCTCGCGATTCAGACACGCTTCTAGATTTACCGCCTATTTCAAGGCGCGCCTTCGGCAATTCCGTCCAATTGATTTTCCCCGAAGCCCGAGACGCGGACGAAACGCCTCTCAAAGGAAGGTACGGCATAACCGCTCTGGCCTATAAACTACCGGTTTCGACGCAGGAAAAGCACAGGGAAAGCACTAGCGTTCCCCCCAAGAAACCACGTCCAAGCGGACCGATGAAGTAGGCCCCAAGTCTGAAAGCGGACCTAAAGGAGCCCGTTTGGCGGTCGCGAGCTGGAATACGCCGTTCTCCTTCTCACTAACAACCTCCCGTAGAGACCGGCAGCTGTACAGCGCCTTCTACGCTACACGGAGGAGTCGGATAGCGGGCAGATGCCGCGTCCCGAATGCGCAACTAGAGATTGGAACGCACGGACGTAAACAAACGCCCGTGACGTAGCGGAGGTCTAGCGTATTCACGTTTACCGTGCGTCAGTTCTCCTCTGCGGACAGGCCGTTCCATCTTCTTTACTCGTTAGCTGACAGACGCCCTAGGAGAAAGCAAAGAAAGGAAGAAATTCAAAAGGAAATGAAACAGATCGGAGGGAGCCTCAAAGGCTTTGATCCATCCCCCCAGGCAGCCGAACCACCTTCGCAAAGGCACACCTCAAAAGACACGTCCTTCCGGGATCGCTGCACAGCCCAGCCAGAAAAGAGGAACAGAAACAAACAGAACGAGAAGGCTGCAGAGGGGGACGGAGGGCCGGAAAGGAGCCTGCTGTCCAGCGATGGTATTTTACCGCTCCTTGCGCGTTAGCAGCCCCTTTCAGATGCTTAAGCCCAAATTCTCTCAGCCCTTAACAGCTTCAGTACCCGCGGCACCTAGTTTTTCCACGCTCTCCAGTCTTCCTCGCTCTTTCCCGTCTCGGGCGAAAAGCCTCCCAGACCCCGTCTGCACTTACGCGCTTCCTTAAAACAGGATCGCCGAAATCAACCGAACGGGCTGAGCTGCTCCTCTTCCGCTCGCCGGCCCTCGGAACGTCAGCCTGCAAACGAATCGGACCACCGAGGTCACCGGCAGAGTCTCCTTTCGGAGCTCGGCCCCCCCCAAGCTTTAACGACGGTTTCCCAAGCGGGGCAAACGCAGGGCCTCCCTTCGGCCCCGGAACGGTTTTTATCGCGGGCTCCCAAGTCGCCGTTACGACACTAAGCGGCAAAGCAAGGCAAAGACAGCTGGGGTCGCAGCTTACCCACCTAGGCACGAAAATTCTTCTTTGAGGCCTCCCTCGCTGCTTTTGCCAGGTAAACACACCAAAACAAAGCTCCCGACAGGCAGCTGAGGCTTCACATGGACCTCGGGGCCCCGCTAGCAACGGCGACGCCGGAGCCGCCGGGCTACCAGGCGCTATTCCCACCCCCCCCTCCCCTCCCCTCCCCTCCCCTGCCCTGCCGGCCCGCGAACCGCGGCTTATTACTCACGAGTCCGGGAAGGACGCCGCCGACCTTCCCGCGGCCGAAGGCTCCTCGTCAGGAGCGGGCAGAGAACCTTTCCGCCGGCATTCGGAGTCTCCCGGCCGCTCTCGACACCCGATAACTTGCCGAGAAAGGGCTGAGGGCGGGAGCCTGCAGTTCTTCACGGCAGCACACAGTCGTTCCCCGATGTGCCGAACGCCTAGCATTAACACAATTTAGAAATACAAAAATACCACCGCTACAGGGCGCAAAGCCAAGCTGAAATTTCGGCAGCCAAAGCAAACCTCTGCGCGCCCGACAGAACGAGCCACGTGCATCGGCGCCTACAGCTCCTCAAGGCTAGCGAGGCCTCGTGGGCGACGTTCCTCTGGCAGGCTGCGCAGCTGAACTCCCCCGTGTCGCCTAAGAGTCCGTGACGTGACGTATTCAAAGCTCAGCAGAAATTAACAATCCAAAGTTGTTTCTAAGCACAAAAGCGGATCTACTACACGAGAAGGAAGGAGTCCTAATTCCGCAAGGCTTTACCTTTTCTTCGAGCTGCCGTCTTCCTGCTGCCCCAAAGACCATTGCCAGGCAATTAACCTGGGGTCGCGCTAAATGAGCCTTCCTGAAAGCCACCTCTTCGTTTTACAATTCGCACGCTTGCCTCTCCCTCTCTCTCTGGCCACCTGACCGCCGTTCCCCGAAGACGGGAATTTGCCGTCTTGGAGCTCTTAAAGCACGACGCTTCACAGATGCAGAGAGTCACGCGCACGGAAACGGATGGACGCAGCGTCCTTTCCGTAACGCGTACGCACCTTCCGTTAGATGTCGCTCATCTGTTATTCCGATCGCTATTACCGGCGAACCTTCCTCACCGGGAGGAACGGGCTTTCCCTTTCGGGGCGACGGAGACGGCTCTCGCTCGGTTCCCTTTAATTTTATTACTTCGGCTCGCTTACGTTTCTCTGTCTCTTCAGCTTCAGCCGTGGCAACGAATCTAAAAATTAAATATCCTATCTTTCCTTTTCTACGTACGCGTGTACGATAACAAAACAAAATACAAATGACCGAAGCAAAACTAAGGCAGCTACGGTTAACAAGAGGCGCAGGGCAGCAACGGGTCGCTTAGTCCTCAGCGCTGCCTCCGGGAGGGAGGCCGAAAGAACGAACGTTCCGCATCAAGAGTTACCTTGGTTACCCGGGCCAGAACGCCTCCTACTGTCGCAGCTTCTGGGGAGATCGAGGGTCCGCTGCTGCATTTTTGCTTCCTCCTTTCAGCCCGCCCCTTCGGGAGTAAACGCAAAAAACCGCTCGCTCGTCCGGCTTTGCTCTTTGTCAGCATTTGCTATTGTCGGTTCCGCCTCTGTAACAAAGACAGAAAATTGCATTTCGCTTCCAACAAAACACTTCGATTTACACGCGTTCTTTTTCTCTTTCCCGTGGTTTTTTTTTTTTTCTTTCCCCCCTTTCTTTCTTTTTCCTTCTTTCCCTCAAAGGAAAGGTCTTAATACACCGCTTTGCATCGTACGTTACGGGGTAAGCCGTTTGGAAACACTACAGGGCCGACGCCGCGCCGCAACCCTGCTCCGGGGCCCGCCTGCCCCCCCGCTCCGCTCCGCCGCGCCGCCTCCGCAGGGGCGAGCGCGTGCCCCGGCCCGCGCTGCCAACGAACTGGCGCCCTAAACGCCGCGCACGCAAAACGCAAAGTCACACCCGCGCTCCCGGCGCGGCGCCGGGTCCCAGCCCGCCCCCCCACTCGCCCCGCACCGCCGCCTCCACGCAGCGACGGCCGCAGCGGGCAGGATGCAGCCCGACGCCCCCCGAACCTATGCGTTCGCCTCACCCGGGGGCCCCACATCCTTCACTCCACGCCACCTCCGCACTCACCCGCCGCCGCCGCCGCCGAGCGAAAACGCCCTCCCTGCTCGCCGCCATCTTGCTTCCCCGCCGCCGCGCATGCGCCGCTCGCCAACGGACTGCGGCGGCAGTGACGCTTGAGCACCGCGCACGTGCCGGCTCGGACAGCGCGGGGGGGGGGGAGCGAGGGGAGCGGGAGGGGCGGGGGGGAGCGAGGGGAGCGGGAGGGGAGCAGAGGGAGCCCGAGGGGCGGGGGGGAGCGAGGGGAGCCCGAGAAGCAGGGGGGAGCGCGAGGGGCGGGTGGAGCGGGGAATCCCGAGGGGCGGGGGGGAGCCGGGGAGCCCGAGGGGCGGGGGGGAGCACGAAGGGAGGCGAGACCCGCAATGGCATGCTCGCGCCGCGGCGCTGCAGCCGGGCGGCTCACGCGTGCGAACCGCAGCCCGCCGCGGCAGCCCGGGACTCCCAGCGAGCGCCCCGAGGCTGCCCGAGCCCGTGGCCGCTCCAAGAGCACCGGGAAGGGGCGACGAGCACGCTCCATTCGCTTACCCGTTACCGAAACGGCGGAGAGCAGCAGCAAACATGGCGACCGGCACTGAGCATGTGCGCGCCGGCTGTCTGCGCATGCGCGCCCCCCCCACAGGGTGCAGTACCGCTTTTTGGACACTGGGTGGCAGCAGTGAGCGCGGCGGAACGCTGTGCGCGTGCGCGCCCCCCCCACCGGGTGCAGTACCGCTTTTTGGACACAGGGTGGCAGCAGTGAGCACGGCGGAACCCAGTGCGCACACGAGCCCCCCCACCGGGTGCAGTACCGCTTTTTGGACACAGGGTGGCAGCAGTGAGCGCGGCGGAACGCTGTGCGCACGCGCGACCCCCCCACAGGGTGCAGTACCGATTTTTGGACACAGGGTGGCAGCAGTGAGCACGGCGGAACCCAGTGCGCATGCGCGCCCCCCTTTATCGTGCCGTACCGCTTTTTGGACGCCCCGAGGGCAGCAGGGCGCGCGGCCGGCCGCCGTGCGCCTGCGCGCCCCCCTTTCCGTGCCGTACTGCTTTTTTGACGCCCCGAGGGCAGCAGGGCGCGCGGCCGCCCCCGGCACGCGCACACCGCTGCAGAGCCCCCCCGCCCGCCCTTTGCAGACATTTCACCACCCTCGCCTCGGCTCATCTGCCCTTATTTACAGCGCCTGCTGCGAGGCGCAGCGTCGCCGCGTGTCGTGCTCGAGCCGCTGCTCCTAGAGGCTTCAGTAACAGCGCTTTCCTTTGAACATCGTTGCAAAATACTCCACAGACAAAAAAGAGTCAGAGGCTGCACTTAAAAAAACAAAACGAAAACAAAAAAACCACCCACCTACTTAACGGGACAATTTGCAAGCGTTCCAAGAAGCAGCCGTTCTTCTTTAGAACTTTCGACCTCTCGCCTTTACTGATCGTTAAACAAAATAAACAGCCCAAAGCAAGCCGCGCTATTTGCTTGACAGACTGCTCGGTTTTTATTATTAAACGGTACGAGATGCTGGCACGCGGCATGTCTTCTTCGGATTCTTGGGCTGACGTTCCTTCGGCCGCACGCACGCGGTCAAAGGCGTCTTTTTCACGTCCCGCCGTCAGGGCCTCCCCAGCAATTCCCGCAGCGACTCCCCCCTCGGGACAAACAGCTCGAGGACACGCACGGTCTTGCTAAAAGAACGGGGGGGGGGGGGGAAACAAACGCGTGCGCTGAGCGCGGCACTCGCAGACCCGATCTTCGGGTCCAAAAGAAAACTCTCTAAAGCGGACCAGGCGGGCCAAAGAGGTCCCTTCTTTGCGCCACGCTTCTTTCCTCGCACAGACGTCGGCCGCCTCTGCCCGCTCTCACGGTATCCCCTACCGGCAAGGACACGGCGAAACGTTTCGGAAACGACGGCGTTTCCCAGAAGCGTTTCCGCCGCCTTGGGAAAACGGCCGAAGGAGAGGCTCACGCGGGGCGCGTAGCTAGAAAGAACGCTCCGCACAAAGGCCTAAAATGACCAGCCCGGAGCAGGGATCCTGGGCTCTCCGGGAGCGCAGGAGTTCTCACGTCCTTACTGAGCAGAGACCGCTGCCCGTGAAACACGAGACGCCGCAGCGACGCCGATCGTTGGAGGGAAGCCTGCAATAAGAGCGAAAGAAAAGCAGACGTTGAGGACAAAGACCAAGTTACGAGCCCCTCGCGATTCAGACACGCTTCTAGATTTACCGCCTATTTCAAGGCGCGCCTTCGGCAATTCCGTCCAATTGATTTTCCCCGAAGCCCGAGACGCGGACGAAACGCCTCTCAAAGGAAGGTACGGCATAACCGCTCTGGCCTATAAACTACCGGTTTCGACGCAGGAAAAGCACAGGGAAAGCACTAGCGTTCCCCCCAAGAAACCACGTCCAAGCGGACCGATGAAGTAGGCCCCAAGTCTGAAAGCGGACCTAAAGGAGCCCGTTTGGCGGTCGCGAGCTGGAATACGCCGTTCTCCTTCTCACTAACAACCTCCCGTAGAGACCGGCAGCTGTACAGCGCCTTCTACGCTACACGGAGGAGTCGGATAGCGGGCAGATGCCGCGTCCCGAATGCGCAACTAGAGATTGGAACGCACGGACGTAAACAAACGCCCGTGACGTAGCGGAGGTCTAGCGTATTCACGTTTACCGTGCGTCAGTTCTCCTCTGCGGACAGGCCGTTCCATCTTCTTTACTCGTTAGCTGACAGACGCCCTAGGAGAAAGCAAAGAAAGGAAGAAATTCAAAAGGAAATGAAACAGATCGGAGGGAGCCTCAAAGGCTTTGATCCATCCCCCCAGGCAGCCGAACCACCTTCGCAAAGGCACACCTCAAAAGACACGTCCTTCCGGGATCGCTGCACAGCCCAGCCAGAAAAGAGGAACAGAAACAAACAGAACGAGAAGGCTGCAGAGGGGGACGGAGGGCCGGAAAGGAGCCTGCTGTCCAGCGATGGTATTTTACCGCTCCTTGCGCGTTAGCAGCCCCTTTCAGATGCTTAAGCCCAAATTCTCTCAGCCCTTAACAGCTTCAGTACCCGCGGCACCTAGTTTTTCCACGCTCTCCAGTCTTCCTCGCTCTTTCCCGTCTCGGGCGAAAAGCCTCCCAGACCCCGTCTGCACTTACGCGCTTCCTTAAAACAGGATCGCCGAAATCAACCGAACGGGCTGAGCTGCTCCTCTTCCGCTCGCCGGCCCTCGGAACGTCAGCCTGCAAACGAATCGGACCACCGAGGTCACCGGCAGAGTCTCCTTTCGGAGCTCGGCCCCCCCCAAGCTTTAACGACGGTTTCCCAAGCGGGGCAAACGCAGGGCCTCCCTTCGGCCCCGGAACGGTTTTTATCGCGGGCTCCCAAGTCGCCGTTACGACACTAAGCGGCAAAGCAAGGCAAAGACAGCTGGGGTCGCAGCTTACCCACCTAGGCACGAAAATTCTTCTTTGAGGCCTCCCTCGCTGCTTTTGCCAGGTAAACACACCAAAACAAAGCTCCCGACAGGCAGCTGAGGCTTCACATGGACCTCGGGGCCCCGCTAGCAACGGCGACGCCGGAGCCGCCGGGCTACCAGGCGCTATTCCCACCCCCCCCTCCCCTCCCCTCCCCTCCCCTGCCCTGCCGGCCCGCGAACCGCGGCTTATTACTCACGAGTCCGGGAAGGACGCCGCCGACCTTCCCGCGGCCGAAGGCTCCTCGTCAGGAGCGGGCAGAGAACCTTTCCGCCGGCATTCGGAGTCTCCCGGCCGCTCTCGACACCCGATAACTTGCCGAGAAAGGGCTGAGGGCGGGAGCCTGCAGTTCTTCACGGCAGCACACAGTCGTTCCCCGATGTGCCGAACGCCTAGCATTAACACAATTTAGAAATACAAAAATACCACCGCTACAGGGCGCAAAGCCAAGCTGAAATTTCGGCAGCCAAAGCAAACCTCTGCGCGCCCGACAGAACGAGCCACGTGCATCGGCGCCTACAGCTCCTCAAGGCTAGCGAGGCCTCGTGGGCGACGTTCCTCTGGCAGGCTGCGCAGCTGAACTCCCCCGTGTCGCCTAAGAGTCCGTGACGTGACGTATTCAAAGCTCAGCAGAAATTAACAATCCAAAGTTGTTTCTAAGCACAAAAGCGGATCTACTACACGAGAAGGAAGGAGTCCTAATTCCGCAAGGCTTTACCTTTTCTTCGAGCTGCCGTCTTCCTGCTGCCCCAAAGACCATTGCCAGGCAATTAACCTGGGGTCGCGCTAAATGAGCCTTCCTGAAAGCCACCTCTTCGTTTTACAATTCGCACGCTTGCCTCTCCCTCTCTCTCTGGCCACCTGACCGCCGTTCCCCGAAGACGGGAATTTGCCGTCTTGGAGCTCTTAAAGCACGACGCTTCACAGATGCAGAGAGTCACGCGCACGGAAACGGATGGACGCAGCGTCCTTTCCGTAACGCGTACGCACCTTCCGTTAGATGTCGCTCATCTGTTATTCCGATCGCTATTACCGGCGAACCTTCCTCACCGGGAGGAACGGGCTTTCCCTTTCGGGGCGACGGAGACGGCTCTCGCTCGGTTCCCTTTAATTTTATTACTTCGGCTCGCTTACGTTTCTCTGTCTCTTCAGCTTCAGCCGTGGCAACGAATCTAAAAATTAAATATCCTATCTTTCCTTTTCTACGTACGCGTGTACGATAACAAAACAAAATACAAACGACCGAAGCAAAACTAAGGCAGCTACGGTTAACAAGAGGCGCAGGGCAGCAACGGGTCGCTTAGTCCTCAGCGCTGCCTCCGGGAGGGAGGCCGAAAGAACGAACGTTCCGCATCAAGAGTTACCTTGGTTACCCGGGCCAGAACGCCTCCTACTGTCGCAGCTTCTGGGGAGATCGAGGGTCCGCTGCTGCATTTTTGCTTCCTCCTTTCAGCCTGTTACAGGTAAACGCGACAAATTGACAACCACTCGGGCCGGGTTGCATAAATTCCAATTTAATAAAATAATTGAGCAAGTTACAAGTAAGCAAAACAGCGCTGGGCGGCCGAGGGAATCTCCTGCTCCACCAACGGCGCGCGCAATCCCCCCCTCACAGTCTCCTTATATGCAATTCCAGCTCCAGGTATATGTGGCACTTCCTGTAACTTCTGCGGTTGCGCCGGCTGTTGCTAGGGGGTCTTCTTCAGCCCTCTGCATTGTGAGTGGTGACCCTCAGGTCACGCATATATTTTACAACTTTCGAAGTCGTGCTATATTTCACAGTTGTGTGACATCGCCATCACCATATTAGGCTATCTAAACTAACATTGCCGCTTTGCTATCTCAACTCCCTTATCTCAGGCAGGGTACATGCCCCCACCACAGGATGTAGGATGTTCCCACAGATGTTTCCAAGGCTGTTTCTTACTTTGATGTAACCAATTAGCACACATCACAGTCCAGGATGTTTCAAGGCTGTTTCTCAATTTGATGTAACAAATTAGCACATATCACAATCCCCCCTTTTTGTTTTGGTCCCTTCTAATTTGTTCATCAAATCGAGCAACAACCTCCTGTGCCAGGGAGAGCATAGGGTTATGCTTACTCTCATCTTCATTTAGTTGTTCATATTGACTTCTTATCAACAGTAGGTGGGCAGCTTCGAGTCTGCTTTTTGCTAAGTTAATTATTTTATTTACTATACACGGTCCAAAGGTCAACACTAGTACTAGTAAAGCCAATGGGCCCGCGATGGTAGACAATAAGGTTGTTAGCCAGGGAGAATGACTGAACCATGATTCATACCACCCTTGCTGGGCTTCTCTTTCCTTTTTACGTTTTTCAAGGCCTTCTCTCAATTTCGCCATAGTATCCCTGACAACTCCTGTATGATCCGCATAAAAACAACATTCTTCTCCTAGGGCTGCACACAATCCTCCCTGTTGCAAAAATAAGAGGTCCATCCCTCTTCTGTTCTGTAAAACTACTTCTGATAGCGATGTCAACGATTTTTCTAAGGCTGTAATGGATTTTTCTATTCGTTCTAAGTCCTCATCCACTGCTGCTCGTAGGGTGCTAAGGCTCTGCTGCTGCACCACTAAGGAGGAGATTCCAGTTCCCGCTCCTACTGCCCCTAGGCCCAGTAAGGTGGCTATGGTAATTGCGGTGATTGGTTCTCTCTTTACTCGGACCGGATGAGGGGTGTCCCAATGGTCGTACATCACATTTTCTGGGTGGTACAAGATCCTGGGAACTACCTCTATTTGTATACAATATTCTTGGGACTCACCAAGTACCCTTAGGGAGACACAGGGAGTTAGGCCCGTTTTTGAACATATCCACCTAGCTCCTTGGGTGGGAATAATCCATCCAATTTCGGAGGTGTAGGTTTGCAGTGTCACAGACCCACACAGCTTTTTCTTTGATTTTGGTATTTTACCAATACACATTCCCATTCCCGTAACTTGCTCCATGGTCAACCCCTTCTTCTTATCTTCCCATTGACACTGTGAGCCGGGATCATTGCTCACAGTATATGTCATATTTACTCCTATTGCTTCATAAAAAGGGGTCTTATGTCGTAGCATAACCAGCAATGGGTGGTTATACTAGGGGTTGTAGCATTTAATACTTTGTAGGTTGCCTGTACAATCTTCCACAGAGGATTGTCTACCCCCTCTGTGGCTTTACTTTCTGAGATTACAACAGTATCTTTCGGGGTGGGGTGGCTCATAGGAATACTTGTCAAATTCATTATCGCAGCCGTTGGTTTGATTCTTAATTTTGCTCCTTTAACGGCTAGATTCGGCCCTATTGCTTGAGGAGCAGGTTGCACACTTTCTTTCTTTATGAAAATCAATCCACCCCTATCGGTCCCGGGCTCCCAGTACCGGACTCCCCAGGTCTTTCCCAAAAACCACCCTGGATCTTCAGGACGGGTGATATTTATCATTAAATGTTTACAGTCCGAATGGGAGGACGGACGCGTACCTCCAGAAGAGTCTCGTTTGGGGGGTGTACAACCATAGGGTCCCCACTGGGTCTGAATAAACTTATCTGATCCTGCGCCGGGTGTCCAATCAGAGGCTATAGTTTCACATCCCCAATAAGCACAATAATAAGAGTTTGGGTAGTTACAGTATCCTCGCCCAGGATTAGAACTAGGGCAAAAGTAAAACCCCTTTAGATTTAAACATGGCTCAATGGGTACCAATTCACACAAGGTAGGTGTGAATGTAGGGTTCCCGGGTACGCTTCGTACTTGGATCACTGTTTGATCTTCCCATCTCATTAATGACCATTTAAAGGGTTGGTGTACATTATGTTCCCCTTGGATTCGTCTTCCTAATAAGCCCAGCACAATCATCTTCCAGAGGAGTAGTGGACCCATGGCTTGGTCAACGGATATTTTACGAACCCTTAATGCCTTGGAGGGGCGGTCCGTGATGCCAAGTGTCTCTGGGACTTTAAAGAGTCTGGGTCTTACAATTTTGGGTATTCCTGCTTAGGAGGTGGCTTATCGGCCTCGATCCCCACAAGTTCTATACGTCTCTGCCTCCCCTGCCTACTCTTTTGCTTCAGAGCAGCAGGGTGTACCGTCTTCTCGGCAGCAGCCGTATTCTTCAGGGGAACCTCCTGTATGAGCCTTTTAGATTTTTTTAAAGGCTTCCCAATTCCCAAGAGTGACACTCAACATACGGCGCGGTCCGCCTATAATTGGTGTTTTCAATTTTAGCCTTATGTGATTTGGGGTGGTTGGCGTGGGTACAACCTTTCTCTGGTTGTACTCCTTTTAACAAAGGCTTCCCACCGTTCTACCGATCTTTTCTTAAGATCTTTTAATGTCCAATAAGTCAATTTTGTCGTAACAAGGGCGGCAAATGCCGTTAGGGAGATACCCGTACTAACAATGAGTCCACTACTTCCCTTTACAAACCCTACATGCATAACACACAAAGGGATAACAAATACTATGTGGGGTTATAACAAATACTATGTTAGGTTTTACAAAAGGTGGTCTCACTTATCGAGGTTTCCAGGTTTCTTCTTAAAGGTTACTTTTAAATTGTCCGGGTTTCCAAAGGCTTCCCACGATGATTCTGAAATCGGTCCTTTAATTCTGCTGGCATGTGTCCATCCTCGCTCTGTGGTGCGAATAGCAGTGTCTGTGGTAAGCAAAACAAGGAAAGGTCCCTCCCAGCGGGGAGTCAAGGATGAGTCTTTCCAGGTTTTAATTAAAACCTTGTCTCCAGGGTTAACTCGGTGAATGGCTACATCTAGTGGAGGTCTCTGTGCTATTAGTCCTTTCTTTATCAATTCTTGTCTTCTCTTCATAAGCTCTGTAATATATTTCTGTAATAATCTCTCTTCTACTTTAGGATGTTCTTTTGGTATTTCTAAATCATATGGCATCCCATATAACATTTCAAAAGGGGAGACTCCTGTGTCAGTTCTGGGCTGAGTTCGTATATTCAACAAAGCTAAGGGTAAACACTTGATCCAATTCATCTGGGTTTCCATCATTAGCTTTGTTAACTGTTTTTTTATTTCCCCATTCATCCTTTCTACCTTTCCTGAACTTTGAGGATGCCAGGGAGTGTGATACTCCCACTTGATTCCTAAAGGATCTAATGTTTCTTTAATGACCTTGGATGTAAAATGTGGCCCCCTGTCTGAGTCTATGACCAATACATTCCCATACCGGGGTATGATATTTTCTAACAATATCTTGGTTACCGATTTCGCAGTTGCTCGGGCTACGGGAAAAGCTTCTACAAAGTAAGTTAAATGATCTACTATAACTAATAGGTATTTATACCTGCCCACTTCTGGGAGTTCTGTAAAGTCAACCTGTATTTTCTCAAATGGTCTCCTGGCTATGGATCGTCCCCCTGGGACCTTTTTTTCTGAGGTGCTGCTTGTTAACCTTCTGACAGGTCAAACATTCTCCCACTAGTCTTTTTGCTATGTCATATATTCCAATGCACATATATTTAGTTCCAAACTGGTCTACTAATGCTTGCACTCCCCAGTGAGTCTGTCGGTGGAATTCTTTCATGATTCTCCAAGCTACGCCTTTGGATACAATTTCTCTATCATCGGGCAGCACCCATTTACCTTCTTTTTCTAGGGCTCCTATCTGTCGTAATTTATCTATTTCCTGTTTAGTAAAACTCATCCTGGTATCTAGTTTATCTTGGCCCTCTTTTCCTTCAGACAATAGGTGTAAAGCTGCTTTTTTTGCTTCTTCATCTGCTAGATTATTTCCCCTTATGTGGTAAAATGTGCCTTTTTGATGGCCCCTAACATGTACTACTGCGATTCTCCGAGGTCCCCTCAGAGCTTCTAAAGTTTTTCTGATTAATTTTTCGTGCACTAAATTCTTCCCTTGTGAATTAATCAGTCCCCTTTCTTCCCACATTTTCCCAAATGTGTGTACTACTCCATAAGCATATTTAGAGTCGGTGTATATAGTCCCTATTTTGCCCTTTAAAATTTCTAAGGCTCTAAAAACTGCATACAATTCACAAGCCTGGGCCGACCAAGTTTTGTGTAGGGGCCCTGATTCTATTAACTCTAGAGACTTTCCATCTACAATAGCATACCCTGATCTGCGTTTCCCTTCAACTACGCGAGAGGATCCGTCCACAAAGAATTTAGTCCCCTCTGGTAACTCTTCTTCTTCTAAATCTTCTCTTATTTTAGTTTGGTATTCTATTAGACGCATGCAATCATGTCTTAATTGACCACTGGGTTCCCCATACAGGAACTGGGCTGGATTCTGCAAGCTTGTAGTCTCAATTTCCAACTTTGGAGAATGGATTAAAATGCCCTCGTATTTTAATAGTCTGGCATCGGTTATCCATTTTTCGGCTTTTTGTTGTAATACTCCTCGTATATTATGAGGGGTATATATTTTTAATTCTCCTCCAAAGGTTATCTTTTTAGCCTCTTCTACTAATAAGGCTGTAGCTACAATGGCTTGTAGGCAAGTGGGCCATCCCCGACTGACGGGGTCTAGCAATTTTGAAAAATACCCTATAGGTTTCTTTTTCCCTGCCCATTCCTGTGTTAGGACTCCAAAGGCTGTTCCTTCCTGTGTATTAATAAACATGTAGAATGGTCTCTTAATATCTGGTAAACTCAAAACAGGTGCATTCACCAAGTCAGCCTTCAATTCTTCGAGGCTTTGATTATCGGTTTGAGTCCATTTTATTAGCCCATCTACTATTAGTTTTTTTATATAAAAATTTTACTTTATTGCTATAATTTTCAATCCATTGTCTGCAATACCCTAATAACCCCAGCAATTGTCGGACCTGTCTTTTGCTCTTCGGGGGTCTTATTGACAGTATACCATTTACCCTTTCAGGGTCCAATTTTTTGTGCCCTTGCTAAGCCAATGTCCCAAATACTTCACCTCTTCTTCCGTAAATTGCAACTTTGATTTCGATACTTTCAATCCCTTTAAACTTAGGAAATTTAACAACTTAATACTCTCACATCTAACTTCCTCCTGGGTTTTTCCTGCTAAAAGCAAATCATCCACATATTGTGTTAAAGTAATTTGAGGATTAGTTTCGTAATTACTTAGAACCTGCTCCAGGGCTTGCCCAAACAAATTAGGGGATTCTGTAAACCCTTGTGGTAAAACAGTCCATCGGAGTTGTTGTTTCCTATGGATATCTGGGTCTTCCCACTTGAAGGCAAAAAAGTCTCTACATTCTTCTTTAAGGGGGCATGCCCAAAATGCATCTTTCAGGTCTATAACCGTATACCATTTAGCCTCAGGTGACAGCTGACTAAGTATGGTATCGGGGTTAGCTACAATTGGGAACCTGGTAATTGTTCTTTTGTTTATTTTTCTTAAATCTTGTACCAATCTATAAGTACCGTCTGGTTTCTTTACGGGCAGTATGGGGGTATTATAGGGAGACATACAAGGCTCCAGTAACCTTTGATTTATTAGCCTCTGGATTACTGGTCGGAGTCCTTGCCTCCCTTCCTGTGACATTGGATATTGCTTGACTCTAACAGGGATTTCTGGATTCCGTATGCTCACTTCAAAAGGAGCAATATCTAGTTTTCCTACTGATTCTGGGGTATACCAAACTTCAGGGTTGATTTTGGCCTCATCTTCAATAGTAAGGGTGCATAATTTTATAACTAATTCTTGATTCTCTACTTCTAAATTGACTCCTAATTCAACCATCATATCTCAGCCCAGTAAATTATATTCAGCTTCGGGAACTAATAAAAAGGATCCAACAGTTAATCGAGAGTCTGATTCTATTTCCACATTTTTAATTACTGGGACCTTAAAGGGCTCTCCCTTAGCTCCTATCACTTATAAGTTCTCTGGGGATGGTTTACACCCCCAGGGTACCGTTTGGACAGTAGATCTTTCTGCCCCAGAATCCACAAGGAATTCTACTTCTTGTCGCTGGGGACCTAATTTCAATTTTATCAAGGGCTCGGTTCCTTTATGAGTCCCCAGCAAATAGAGCCCCTGACCCCCCTAATCTTCTTGGAACATTTGCTCATCCTGCATTCGCTTCCTACAATTCCTCTTCAGATGCCCTTTTTTCTGGCAATAAAAACACTCCACCTGCCTCAAGTCCCTTGTCACAACTTCTCTGGGTTGTCCTTCTTGGTGAGGTGGCTTTCTTTTAGGTCTGTTATACGACCTAGGGGGTTGTGCCTGGATTCCTCTCTGCCCTTCTCGGACTGCTGCCATCAGAATCTTTGCCTGCCGCCGATGGGTTTCCTCTTCCCTCCGCACATGCACTTTCTGAGCTTCCCTCAGCAATTCGTCCAGCCCCCTATCTTGCCAATCATCTAACTTCTCTAGCTTTCTTCTAATATCTGGAAAGGCCTTTGCTACAAACTGTGTTTTCAATAGAGCCTGTCCCACAGGGGTACTGGGGTCTACCCCGGAATAAAGTTGCAGATTTTTTCTAAGTCTCTCGAGCCACTCTGTTGGTGTCTCATCCTTCTTTTGTTGTTCCATGAAGGCCTTATTAATATTTTGCCCCCTGGGAACAGATTCCCTGATTCCCTGAACTATTATGGCTCTCAGATCGGACATATGTGTCCGATGCTCAGCATTCTGATTGTCCCAATCCGGCCGTTGGGTGGGCCATTTAATATCTGCAGCGGGACCTTGTTGGTGTTGTTGATCCCAAATCCGCATCCCAGCCCTACGGATCATTTCCCTTTCTTCCGCTGTAAATAATATGCTTAAGATGGATTGTAATTCCTCCCATGTATAAAGGCTTGGACCTAAAAACTGATCTAATTTCTCAGCCACCCCTAAAGGGTCTTCTAATAAATTCCCCATTTCTTTCTTAAAATCCCGTACGTCCCCTGAACTCAGGGGCATAGACACAAATCCCATCCCCGGCTGCGGTCCTCCCATGGGGAGTTCTCGCAAGGGGTACAGCTGATCAGGTCGCCCACCTCCCCTCGTTTGACTCCTCGTGACCCTTCGGGTTTCTTCTGGGGAACTAGGAGGGTTTAGATCCCAGTCTGGGGTCGTCGGAGAGGGGCTATGAGGAGGGGCTGGTGTTGGGTTTTGAGCCGGAGCTGAGGGAATATAGGGGGGAGGAGAAACGGGAAGTTCCTCCAGTGTTTTGCTTTTCTTCCTCGAACCCTTCTCTTTCAAGGTAAATATCATGGTCCGAGTATCTGGTCTTATCCATAAACTAGCATACTCACTTTCTTCTAAACTAAAGGGCTCCTTTGAATTCACATATATATTTAGAGCCTGACATATCCAATTTTCAAAAGACCCGTATACTGGCCAATAAAGGTGGTCTCCTCTAATCTGCTTCCCACCCCATACTTGCATACAGTAATGTACCATTTTTTTTCTCGACTTTTGCCTTTTCTGGAGGGCCAATCGTTCCAATACTTAATCATTAATCCTAAAGGGCTATCGGGCGGTATATCTGGTAACTGTACCGTAGAGCCCTCTATGGGATCAGAAGACTTGCTCTTTTTCTGTCTCATCTTCCGGAGCACCCACCCCAGTCACTCTCTTTCTTTCCGCACGGGACCGCACTCACACCACCCGAGTCTTTAACTGCTAGGACGGTTGTCCCTTCGCAGCGGGCGGCCCAGTCGGCCGACGGGTGCCCCGTTTCGGTCCCCTATTACAACTCTCTCTCTCCGCAGGGGACCGCACTCACACCACCCGAGTCTTTAACTGCTAGGACGGTTGTCCCTTCGCAGCGGGCGGCCCAGTCGGCCGACGGGTGCCCCGTTTCGGTCCCCTGTTACACAATCACCCTCATGGAGGGTCCGCACTCACTCCGTCCCCTGTTACACAAGGACCCCCTCTCCTGGAGGGTCCGCACTCCCCTGGGGACTTCTCACGTGCTCCGGGTATCCCACCCCAACCGAACGGAACCGCATACATATACTCACTCAGTCCTGAGTCTTCGTTCGGATCTTCGTGCACAAAGTTTACGGGGTACTGCAGTTCTTTTGCTTACTTGTCCTGATTTAGGGTTCGGAAATACAGGTTCTGGTAGGGGAACTACCCACTCAGGGGCCATCCGAAGATGGGATGGGGCGCCTCCCCTGAGTCAGAGTCCCGAAACCAGGGAAGCCTGTATCCGAGTCACGGCACCAAATTGTTACAGGTAAACGCGACAAATTGACAACCACTCGGGCCGGGTTGCATAAATTCCAATTTAATAAAATAATTGAGCAAGTTACAAGTAAGCAAAACAGCGCTGGGCGGCCGAGGGAATCTCCTGCTCCACCAACGGCGCGCGCAATCCCCCCCTCACAGTCTCCTTATATGCAATTCCAGCTCCAGGTATATGTGGCACTTCCTGTAACTTCTGCGGTTGCGCCGGCTGTTGCTAGGGGGTCTTCTTCAGCCCTCTGCATTGTGAGTGGTGACCCTCAGGTCACGCATATATTTTACAACTTTCGAAGTCGTGCTATATTTCACAGTTGTGTGACATCGCCATCACCATATTAGGCTATCTAAACTAACATTGCCGCTTTGCTATCTCAACTCCCTTATCTCAGGCAGGGTACATGCCCCCACCACAGGATGTAGGATGTTCCCACAGATGTTTCCAAGGCTGTTTCTTACTTTGATGTAACCAATTAGCACACATCACAGTCCAGGATGTTTCAAGGCTGTTTCTCAATTTGATGTAACAAATTAGCACATATCACAAGCCCGCCCCTTCGGGAGTAAGCGCAAAAAACCGCTCGCTCGTCCGGCTTTGCTCTTTGTCAGCATTTGCTATTGTCGGTTCCGCCTCTGTAACAAAGACAGAAAATTGCATTTCGCTTCCAACAAAACACTTCGATTTACACGCGTTCTTTTTCTCTTTCCCGTGTTTTTTTTTTTTTTTTTTCTTTCCCCCCTTTCTTTCTTTTTCCTTCTTTCCCTCAAAGGAAAGGTCTTAATACACCGCTTTGCATCGTACGTTACGGGGTAAGCCGTTTGGAAGCACTACAGGGCCGACGCCGCGCCGCAACCCTGCTCCGGGGCCCGCCTGCCCCCCCGCTCCGCTCCGCCGCGCCGCCTCCGCAGGGGCGAGCGCGTGCCCCGGCCCGCGCTGCCAACGAACTGGCGCCCTAAACGCCGCGCACGCAAAACGCAAAGTCACACCCGCGCTCCCAGCGCGGCGCCGGGTCCCAGCCCGCCCCCACCCCCACTCGCCCCGCACCGCCGCCTCCACGCAGCGACGGCCGCAGCGGGCAGGATGCAGCCCGACGCCCCCCGAACCTATGCGTTCGCCTCACCCGGGGGCCCCACATCCTTCACTCCACGCCACCTCCGCACTCACCCGCCGCCGCCGCCGAGCGAAAACGCCCTCCCTGCTCACCGCCATCTTGCTTCCCCGCCGCCGCGCATGCGCCGCTCGCCAACGGACTGCGGCGGCAGTGGCGCTTGAGCACCGCGCACGTGCCGGCTCGGACAGCGCGGGGGGGGGGAGCGAGGGGAGTGGGAGGGGCGGGGGGGAGCAGGAGGGGAGCAGAGGGAGCCCGAGGGGCGGGGGGGAGCGAGGGGAGCCCGAGGGGCGGGGCGGAGTGCGAGGGGAGCGCGAGAGGTGGGGGGGAGCGTGAGGGGAGCAGGGGGGCCCGAGGAGCGGGGGGAGCACGAGGGGAGCCCGAGAAGCGGGGGGGGAGCGCGGGGGCGGGGGGGAGCGCGAGGGGAGCAAGGGGAGCCCGAGAGGAGCCTGAGAAGCAGGGGGGAGCGCGAGAAGCGGGGGGGAGCGCGAGGGGAGCAGGGGGAGTGCGAGGGGCGGGGCAGAGCGCGAGGGGAGCAAGGGGAGCCCGAGGAGCGGGGGGGAGCGTGAGAGGAGCCTGAGAAGCAGGGGGGAGCCCGAGAAGCGGGGGGGAGCGCGAGGGGAGCCCGAGAAGCGGGGGGGAGCGCGAGGGGAGCAGGGGGAGCCCGAGGGGCGGGGCAGAGCGCGAGGGGAGCAAGGGGAGCCCGAGGAGCGGGGGGGAGCGTGAGAGGAGCCTGAGAAGCAGGGGGGAGCCCGAGAAGCAGGGGGGAGCGCGAGGGGAGCCCGAGAAGCGGGGGGGAGCGCGAGGGGAGCAGGGGGAGCGCGAGGGGCGGGGCGGAGCGCGAGGGGAGCGCGAGGGGCGGGGCGGAGCGCGAGGGGAGCAGGGGGAGCGCGAGGGGAGCAGGGGGAGCCCGAGGGGCGGGGCGGAGCGCGAGGGGAGCCCGAGAAGCGGGGGGGAGCGCGAGGGGCGGGGCGGAGCGCGAGGGGAGCAGGGGGAGCCCGAGGAGCGGGGGGGGGAGCGCGAGGGGCGGGTGGAGCGGGGAATCCCGAGGGGCGGGGGGGAGCCGGGGAGCCCGAGGGGCGGGGGGGAGCACGAAGGGAGGCGAGACCCGCAATGGCATGCTCGCGCCGCGGCGCTGCAGCCGGGCGGCTCACGCGTGCGAACCGCAGCCCGCCGCGGCAGCCCGGGACTCCCAGCGAGCGCCCCGAGGCTGCCCGAGCCCGTGGCCGCTCCAAGAGCACCGGGAAGGGGCGACGAGCACGCTCCATTCGCTTACCCGTTACCGAAACGGCGGAGAGCAGCAGCAAACATGGCGACCGGCACTGAGCATGTGCGCGCCGGCTGTCTGCGCATGCGCGCCCCCCCCACCGGGTGCAGTACCGCTTTTTGGACACAGGGTGGCAGCAGTGAGCGCGGCGGAACGCTGTGCGCGTGCGCGCCCCCCCCACCGGGTGCAGTACCGCTTTTTGGACACAGGGTGGCAGCAGTGAGCACGGCGGAACCCAGTGCGCACACGAGCCCCCCCACAGGGTGCAGTACCGATTTTTGGACACAGGGTGGCAGCAGTGAGCACGGAGGAACCCAGTGCGCACGCGCGCCCCCCCCACAGGGTGCAGTACCGCTTTTTGGACACAGGGTGGCAGCAGTGAGCGCGGCGGAACGCTGTGCGCACGCGCGACCCCCCCACAGGGTGCAGTACCGATTTTTGGACACAGGGTGGCAGCAGTGAGCACGGCGGAACCCAGTGCGCATGCGCGCCCCCTTTATCGTGCCGTACCGCTTTTTGGACGCCCCGAGGGCAGCAGGGCGCGCGGCCGGCCGCCGTGCGCCTGCGCGCCCCCCTTTCCGTGCCGTACTGCTTTTTTGACGCCCCGAGGGCAGCAGGGCGCGCGGCCGCCCCCGGCACGCGCACACCGCTGCAGAGCCCCCCCGCCCGCCCTTTGCAGACATTTCACCACCCTCGCCTCGGCTCATCTGCCCTTACTTACAGCGCCTGCTGCGAGGCGCAGCGTCGCCGCGTGTCGTGCTCGAGCCGCTGCTCCTAGAGGCTTCAGTAACAGCGCTTTCCTTTGAACATCGTTGCAAAATACTCCACAGACAAAAAAGAGTCAGAGGCTGCACTTAAAAAAACAAAACGAAAACAAAAAAACCACCCACCTACTTAACGGGACAATTTGCAAGCGTTCCAAGAAGCAGCCGTTCTTCTTTAGAACTTTCGACCTCTCGCCTTTACTGATCGTTAAACAAAATAAACAGCCCAAAGCAAGCCGCGCTATTTGCTTGACAGACTGCTCGGTTTTTATTATTAAACGGTACGAGATGCTGGCACGCGGCATGTCTTCTTCGGATTCTTGGGCTGACGTTCCTTCGGCCGCACGCACGCGGTCAAAGGCGTCTTTTTCACGTCCCGCCGTCAGGGCCTCCCCAGCAATTCCCGCAGCGACTCCCCCCTCGGGACAAACAGCTCGAGGACACGCACGGTCTTGCTAAAAGAACGGGGGGGGGGGGGGGAACAAACGCGTGCGCTGAGCGCGGCACTCGCAGACCCGATCTTCGGGTCCAAAAGAAAACTCTCTAAAGCGGACCAGGCGGGCCAAAGAGGTCCCTTCTTTGCGCCACGCTTCTTTCCTCGCACAGACGTCGGCCGCCTCTGCCCGCTCTCACGGTATCCCCTACCGGCAAGGACACGGCGAAACGTTTCGGAAACGACGGCGTTTCCCAGAAGCGTTTCCGCCACCTTGGGAAAACGGCCGAAGGAGAGGCTCACGCGGGGCGCGTAGCTAGAAAGAACGCTCCGCACAAAGGCCTAAAATGACCAGCCCGGAGCAGGGATCCCGGGCTCTCCGGGAGCGCAGGAGTTCTCACGTCCTTACTGAGCAGAGACCGCTGCCCGTGAAACACGAGACGCCGCAGCGACGCCGATCGTTGGAGGGAAGCCTGCAATAAGAGCGAAAGAAAAGCAGACGTTGAGGACAAAGACCAAGTTACGAGCCCCTCGCGATTCAGACACGCTTCTAGATTTACCGCCTATTTCAAGGCGCGCCTTCGGCAATTCCGTCCAATTGATTTTCCCCGAAGCCCGAGACGCGGACGAAACGCCTCTCAAAGGAAGGTACGGCATAACCGCTCTGGCCTATAAACTACCGGTTTCGACGCAGGAAAAGCACAGGGAAAGCACTAGCGTTCCCCCCAAGAAACCACGTCCAAGCGGACCGATGAAGTAGGCCCCAAGTCTGAAAGCGGACCTAAAGGAGCCCGTTTGGCGGTCGCGAGCTGGAATACACCGTTCTCCTTCTCACTAACAACCTCCCGTAGAGACCGGCAGCTGTACAGCGCCTTCTACGCTACACGGAGGAGTCGGATAGCGGGCAGATGCCGCGTCCCGAATGCGCAACTAGAGATTTGAACGCACGGACGTAAACAAACGCCCGTGACGTAGCGGAGGTCTAGCGTATTCACGTTTACCGTGCGTCAGTTCTCCTCTGCGGACAGGCCGTTCCATCTTCTTTACTCGTTAGCTGACAGACGCCCTAGGAGAAAGCAAAGAAAGGAAGAAATTCAAAAGGAAATGAAACAGATCGGAGGGAGCCTCAAAGGCTTTGATCCATCCCCCCAGGCAGCCGAACCACCTTCGCAAAGGCACACCTCAAAAGACACGTCCTTCCGGGATCGCTGCACAGCCCAGCCAGAAAAGAGGAACAGAAACAAACAGAACGAGAAGGCTGCAGAGGGGGACGGAGGGCCGGAAAGGAGCCTGCTGTCCAGCGATGGTATTTTACCGCTCCTTGCGCGTTAGCAGCCCCTTTCAGATGCTTAAGCCCAAATTCTCTCAGCCCTTAACAGCTTCAGTACCCGCGGCACCTAGTTTTTCCACGCTCTCCAGTCTTCCTCGCTCTTTCCCGTCTCGGGCGAAAAGCCTCCCAGACCCCGTCTGCACTTACGCGCTTCCTTAAAACAGGATCGCCGAAATCAACCGAACGGGCTGAGCTGCTCCTCTTCCGCTCGCCGGCCCTCGGAACGTCAGCCTGCAAACGAATCGGACCACCGAGGTCACCGGCAGAGTCTCCTTTCGGAGCTCGGCCCCCCCCAAGCTTTAACGACGGTTTCCCAAGCGGGGCAAACGCAGGGCCTCCCTTCGGCCCCGGAACGGTTTTTATCGCGGGCTCCCAAGTCGCCGTTACGACACTAAGCGGCAAAGCAAGGCAAAGACAGCTGGGGTCGCAGCTTACCCACCTAGGCACGAAAATTCTTCTTTGAGGCCTCCCTCGCTGCTTTTGCCAGGTAAACACACCAAAACAAAGCTCCCGACAGGCAGCTGAGGCTTCACATGGACCTCGGGGCCCCGCTAGCAACGGCGACGCCGGAGCCGCCGGGCTACCAGGCGCTATTCCCACCCCCCTCCCCTCCCCTCCCCTGCCCTGCCGGCCCGCGAACCGCGGCTTATTACTCACGAGTCCGGGAAGGACGCCGCCGACCTTCCCGCGGCCGAAGGCTCCTCGTCAGGAGCGGGCAGAGAACCTTTCCGCCGGCATTCGGAGTCTCCCGGCCGCTCTCGACACCCGATAACTTGCCGAGAAAGGGCTGAGGGCGGGAGCCTGCAGTTCTTCACGGCAGCACACAGTCGTTCCCCGATGTGCCGAACGCCTAGCATTAACACAATTTAGAAATACAAAAATACCACCGCTACAGGGCGCAAAGCCAAGCTGAAATTTCGGCAGCCAAAGCAAACCTCTGCGCGCCCGACAGAACGAGCCACGTGCATCGGCGCCTACAGCTCCTCAAGGCTAGCGAGGCCTCGTGGGCGACGTTCCTCTGGCAGGCTGCGCAGCTGAACTCCCCCGTGTCGCCTAAGAGTCCGTGACGTGACGTATTCAAAGCTCAGCAGAAATTAACAATCCAAAGTTGTTTCTAAGCACAAAAGCGGATCTACTACACGAGAAGGAAGGAGTCCTAATTCCGCAAGGCTTTACCTTTTCTTCGAGCTGCCGTCTTCCTGCTGCCCCAAAGACCATTGCCAGGCAATTAACCTGGGGTCGCGCTAAATGAGCCTTCCTCTTCGTTTTACAATTCGCACGCTTGCCTCTCCCTCTCTCTCTGGCCACCTGACCGCCGTTCCCCGAAGACGGGAATTTGCCGTCTTGGAGCTCTTAAAGCACGACGCTTCACAGATGCAGAGAGTCACGCGCACGGAAACGGATGGACGCAGCGTCCTTTCCGTAACGCGTACGCACCTTCCGTTAGATGTCGCTCATCTGTTATTCCGATCGCTATTACCGGCGAACCTTCCTCACCGGGAGGAACGGGCTTTCCCTTTCGGGGCGACGGAGACGGCTCTCGCTCGGTTCCCTTTAATTTTATTACTTCGGCTCGCTTACGTTTTTCTGTCTCTTCAGCTTCAGCCGTGGCAACGAATCTAAAAATTAAATATCCTATCTTTCCTTTTCTACGTACGCGTGTACGATAACAAAACAAAATACAAACGACCGAAGCAAAACTAAGGCAGCTACGGTTAACAAGAGGCGCAGGGCAGCAACGGGTCGCTTAGTCCTCAGCGCTGCCTCCGGGAGGGAGGCCGAAAGAACGAACGTTCCGCATCAAGAGTTACCTTGGTTACCCGGGCCAGAACGCCTCCTACTGTCGCAGCTTCTGGGGAGATCGAGGGTCCGCTGCTGCATTTTTGCTTCCTCCTTTCAGCCCGCCCCTTCGGGAGTAAACGCAAAAAACCGCTCGCTCGTCCGGCTTTGCTCTTTGTCAGCATTTGCTATTGTCGGTTCCGCCTCTGTAACAAAGACAGAAAATTGCATTTCGCTTCCAACAAAACACTTCGATTTACACGCGTTCTTTTTCTCTTTCCCGTGGTTTTTTTTTTTTTCTTTCCCCCCTTTCTTTCTTTTTCCTTCTTTCCCTCAAAGGAAAGGTCTTAATACACCGCTTTGCATCGTACGTTACGGGGTAAGCCGTTTGGAAACGCTACAGGGCCGACGCCGCGCCGCAACCCTGCTCCGGGGCCCGCCTGCCCCCCCGCTCCGCTCCGCCGCGCCGCCTCCGCAGGGGCGAGCGCGTGCCCCGGCCCGCGCTGCCAACGAACTGGCGCCCTAAACGCCGCGCACGCAAAACGCAAAGTCACACCCGCGCTCCCGGCGCGGCGCCGGGTCCCAGCCCGCCCCCCCACTCGCCCCGCACCGCCGCCTCCACGCAGCGACGGCCGCAGCGGGCAGGATGCAGCCCGACGCCCCCCGAACCTATGCGTTCGCCTCACCCGGGGGCCCCACATCCTTCACTCCACGCCACCTCCGCACTCACCCGCCGCCGCCGCCGAGCGAAAACGCCCTCCCTGCTCGCCGCCATCTTGCTTCCCCGCCGCCGCGCATGCGCCGCTCGCCAACGGACTGCGGCGGCAGTGACGCTTGAGCACCGCGCACGTGCCGGCTCGGACAGCGCGGGGGGGGGGGAGCGAGGGGAGCGGGAGGGGCGGGGGGGAGCGAGGGGAGCGGGAGGGGAGCAGAGGGAGCCCGAGGGGCGGGGGGGAGCGAGGGGAGCCCGAGGGGCGGGGCGGAGTGCGAGGGGAGCGCGAGAGGCGGGGGGGGAGCGTGAGGGGAGCAGGGGGGCCCGAGGAGCGGGGGGGAGCACGAGGGGAGCCCGAGAAGCGGGGGGGGAGCGCGGGGGCGGGGGGGAGCGCGAGGGGACCAGGGGGAGCGCGAGGGGCGGGGCGGAGCGCGAGGGGAGCAAGGGGAGCCCGAGAGAAGCCTGAGAAGCAGGGGGGAGCCCGAGAAGCGGGGGGGAGCGCGAGGGGAGCAGGGGGAGTGCGAGGGGCGGGGCAGAGCGCGAGGGGAGCAAGGGGAGCCCGAGGAGCGGGGGGGAGCGTGAGAAGAGCCTGAGAAGCAGGGGGGAGCCCGAGAAGCGGGGGGGAGCGCGAGGGGAGCCCGAGAAGCGGGGGGGAGCGCGAGGGGAGCAGGGGGAGCCCGAGGGGCGGGGCGGAGCGCGAGGGGAGCAGGGGGAGCGCGAGGGGAGCAGGGGGAGCGCGAGGGGAGCAGGGGGAGCGCGAGGGGAGCAGGGGGAGCGGGGGGGAGCGCGAGGGGAGCAGGGGGAGCCCGAGGAGCGGGGGGGGAGCGCGAGGGGCGGGTGGAGCGGGGAATCCCGAGGGGCGGGGGGGAGCCGGGGAGCCCGAGGGGCGGGGGGGAGCACGAAGGGAGGCGAGACCCGCAATGGCATGCTCGCGCCGCGGCGCTGCAGCCGGGCGGCTCACGCGTGCGAACCGCAGCCCGCCGTGGCAGCCCGGGACTCCCAGCGAGCGCCCCGAGGCTGCCCGAGCCCGTGGCCGCTCCAAGAGCACCGGGAAGGGGCGACGAGCACGCTCCATTCGCTTACCCGTTACCGAAACGGCGGAGAGCAGCAGCAAACATGGCGACCGGCACTGAGCATGTGCGCGCCGGCTGTCTGCGCATGCGCGCCCCCCCCACCGGGTGCAGTACCGCTTTTTGGACACAGGGTGGCAGCAGTGAGCGCGGCGGAACGCTGTGCGCGTGCGCGCCCCCCCCACCGGGTGCAGTACCGCTTTTTGGACACAGGGTGGCAGCAGTGAGCACGGCGGAACCCAGTGCGCACACGAGCCCCCCCACAGGGTGCAGTACCGATTTTTGGACACAGGGTGGCAGCAGTGAGCGCGGCGGAACGCTGTGCGCACGCGCGCCCCCCCCACAGGGTGCAGTACCGATTTTTGGACACAGGGTGGCAGCAGTGAGCACGGCGGAACCCAGTGCGCATGCGCGCCCCCCTTTATCGTGCCGTACCGCTTTTTGGACGCCCCGAGGGCAGCAGGGCGCGCGGCCGGCCGCCGTGCGCCTGCGCGCCCCCCTTTCCGTGCCGTACTGCTTTTTTGACGCCCCGAGGGCAGCAGGGCGCGCGGCCGCCCCCGGCACGCGCACACCGCTGCAGAGCCCCCCCGCCCGCCCTTTGCAGACATTTCACCACCCTCGCCTCGGCTCATCTGCCCTTATTTACAGCGCCTGCTGCGAGGCGCAGCGTCGCCGCGTGTCGTGCTCGAGCCGCTGCTCCTAGAGGCTTCAGTAACAGCGCTTTCCTTTGAACATCGTTGCAAAATACTCCACAGACAAAAAAGAGTCAGAGGCTGCACTTAAAAAAACAAAACAAAAACAAAAAAACCACCCACCTACTTAACGGGACAATTTGCAAGCGTTCCAAGAAGCAGCCGTTCTTCTTTAGAACTTTCGACCTCTCGCCTTTACTGATCGTTAAACAAAATAAACAGCCCAAAGCAAGCCGCGCTATTTGCTTGACAGACTGCTCGGTTTTTATTATTAAACGGTACGAGATGCTGGCACGCGGCATGTCTTCTTCGGATTCTTGGGCCGACGTTCCTTCGGCCGCACGCACGCGGTCAAATGCGTCTTTTTCACGTCCCGCCGTCAGGGCCTCCCCAGCAATTCCCGCAGCGACTGCCCCCTCGGGACAAACAGCTCGAGGACACGCACGGTCTTGCTAAAAGAACGGGGGGGGGGGGGGAACAAACGCGTGCGCTGAGCGCGGCACTCGCAGACCCGATCTTCGGGTCCAAAAGAAAACTCTCTAAAGCGGACCAGGCGGGCCAAAGAGGTCCCTTCTTTGCGCCACGCTTCTTTCCTCGCACAGACGTCGGCCGCCTCTGCCCGCTCTCACGGTATCCCCTACCGGCAAGGACACGGCGAAACGTTTCGGAAACGACGGCGTTTCCCAGAAGCGTTTCCGCCGCCTTGGGAAAACGGCCGAAGGAGAGGCTCACGCGGGGCGCGTAGCTAGAAAGAACGCTCCGCACAAAGGCCTAAAATGACCAGCCCGGAGCAGGGATCCCGGGCTCTCCGGGAGCGCAGGAGTTCTCACGTCCTTACTGAGCAGAGACCGCTGCCCGTGAAACACGAGACGCCGCAGCGACGCCGATCGTTGGAGGGAAGCCTGCAATAAGAGCGAAAGAAAAGCAGACGTTGAGGACAAAGACCAAGTTACGAGCCCCTCGCGATTCAGACACGCTTCTAGATTTACCGCCTATTTCAAGGCGCGCCTTCGGCAATTCCGTCCAATTGATTTTCCCCGAAGCCCGAGACGCGGACGAAACGCCTCTCAAAGGAAGGTACGGCATAACCGCTCTGGCCTATAAACTACCGGTTTCGACGCAGGAAAAGCACAGGGAAAGCACTAGCGTTCCCCCCAAGAAACCACGTCCAAGCAGACCGATGAAGTAGGCCCCAAGTCTGAAAGCGGACCTAAAGGAGCCCGTTTGGCGGTCGCGAGCTGGAATACACCGTTCTCCTTCTCACTAACAACCTCCCGGAGAGACCGGCAGCTGTACAGCGCCTTCTACGCTACACGGAGGAGTCGGATAGCGGGCAGATGCCGCGTCCCGAATGCGCAACTAGAGATTGGAACGCACGGACGTAAACAAACGCCCGTGACGTAGCGGAGGTCTAGCGTATTCACGTTTACCGTGCGTCAGTTCTCCTCTGCGGACAGGCCGTTCCATCTTCTTTACTCGTTAGCTGACAGACGCCCTAGGAGAAAGCAAAGAAAGGAAGAAATTCAAAAGGAAATGAAACAGATCGGAGGGAGCCTCAAAGGCTTTGATCCATCCCCCCAGGCAGCCGAACCACCTTCGCAAAGGCACACCTCAAAAGACACGTCCTTCCGGGATCGCTGCACAGCCCAGCCAGAAAAGAGGAACAGAAACAAACAGAACGAGAAGGCTGCAGAGGGGGACGGAGGGCCGGAAAGGAGCCTGCTGTCCAGCGATGGTATTTTACCGCTCCTTGCGCGTTAGCAGCCCCTTTCAGATGCTTAAGCCCAAATTCTCTCAGCCCTTAACAGCTTCAGTACCCGCGGCACCTAGTTTTTCCACGCTCTCCAGTCTTCCTCGCTCTTTCCCGTCTCGGGCGAAAAGCCTCCCAGACCCCGTCTGCACTTACGCGCTTCCTTAAAACAGGATCGCCGAAATCAACCGAACGGGCTGAGCTGCTCCTCTTCCGCTCGCCGGCCCTCGGAACGTCAGCCTGCAAACGAATCGGACCACCGAGGTCACCGGCAGAGTCTCCTTTCGGAGCTCGGCCCCCCCCAAGCTTTAACGACGGTTTCCCAAGCGGGGCAAACGCAGGGCCTCCCTTCGGCCCCGGAACGGTTTTTATCGCGGGCTCCCAAGTCGCCGTTACGACACTAAGCGGCAAAGCAAGGCAAAGACAGCTGGGGTCGCAGCTTACCCACCTAGGCACGAAAATTCTTCTTTGAGGCCTCCCTCGCTGCTTTTGCCAGGTAAACACACCAAAACAAAGCTCCCGACAGGCAGCTGAGGCTTCACATGGACCTCGGGGCCCCGCTAGCAACGGCGACGCCGGAGCCGCCGGGCTACCAGGCGCTATTCCCACCCCCCCCTCCCCTCCCCTCCCCTCCCCTGCCCTGCCGGCCCGCGAACCGCGGCTTATTACTCACGAGTCCGGGAAGGACGCCGCCGACCTTCCCGCGGCCGAAGGCTCCTCGTCAGGAGCGGGCAGAGAACCTTTCCGCCGGCATTCGGAGTCTCCCGGCCGCTCTCGACACCCGATAACTTGCCGAGAAAGGGCTGAGGGCGGGAGCCTGCAGTTCTTCACGGCAGCACACAGTCGTTCCCCGATGTGCCGAACGCCTAGCATTAACACAATTTAGAAATACAAAAATACCACCGCTACAGGGCGCAAAGCCAAGCTGAAATTTCGGCAGCCAAAGCAAACCTCTGCGCGCCCGACAGAACGAGCCACGTGCATCGGCGCCTACAGCTCCTCAAGGCTAGCGAGGCCTCGTGGGCGACGTTCCTCTGGCAGGCTGCGCAGCTGAACTCCCCCGTGTCGCCTAAGAGTCCGTGACGTGACGTATTCAAAGCTCAGCAGAAATTAACAATCCAAAGTTGTTTCTAAGCACAAAAGCGGATCTACTACACGAGAAGGAAGGAGTCCTAATTCCGCAAGGCTTTACCTTTTCTTCGAGCTGCCGTCTTCCTGCTGCCCCAAAGACCATTGCCAGGCAATTAACCTGGGGTCGCGCTAAATGAGCCTTCCTGAAAGCCACCTCTTCGTTTTACAATTCGCACGCTTGCCTCTCCCTCTCTCTCTGGCCACCTGACCGCCGTTCCCCGAAGACGGGAATTTGCCGTCTTGGAGCTCTTAAAGCACGACGCTTCACAGATGCAGAGAGTCACGCGCACGGAAACGGATGGACGCAGCGTCCTTTCCGTAACGCGTACGCACCTTCCGTTAGATGTCGCTCATCTGTTATTCCGATCGCTATTACCGGCGAACCTTCCTCACCGGGAGGAACGGGCTTTCCCTTTCGGGGCGACGGAGACGGCTCTCGCTCGGTTCCCTTTAATTTTATTACTTCGGCTCGCTTACGTTTCTCTGTCTCTTCAGCTTCAGCCGTGGCAACGAATCTAAAAATTAAATATCCTATCTTTCCTTTTCTACGTACGCGTGTACGATAACAAAACAAAATACAAACGACCGAAGCAAAACTAAGGCAGCTACGGTTAACAAGAGGCGCAGGGCAGCAACGGGTCGCTTAGTCCTCAGCGCTGCCTCCGGGAGGGAGGCCGAAAGAACGAACGTTCCGCATCAAGAGTTACCTTGGTTACCCGGGCCAGAACGCCTCCTACTGTCGCAGCTTCTGGGGAGATCGAGGGTCCGCTGCTGCATTTTTGCTTCCTCCTTTCAGCCCGCCCCTTCGGGAGTAAACGCAAAAAACCGCTCGCTCGTCCGGCTTTGCTCTTTGTCAGCATTTGCTATTGTCGGTTCCGCCTCTGTAACAAAGACAGAAAATTGCATTTCGCTTCCAACAAAACACTTCGATTTACACGCGTTCTTTTTCTCTTTCCCGTGGTTTTTTTTTTTTTCTTTCCCCCCTTTCTTTCTTTTTCCTTCTTTCCCTCAAAGGAAAGGTCTTAATACACCGCTTTGCATCGTACGTTACGGGGTAAGCCGTTTGGAAACGCTACAGGGCCGACGCCGCGCCGCAACCCTGCTCCGGGGCCCGCCTGCCCCCCCGCTCCGCTCCGCCGCGCCGCCTCCGCAGGGGCGAGCGCGTGCCCCGGCCCGCGCTGCCAACGAACTGGCGCCCTAAACGCCGCGCACGCAAAACGCAAAGTCACACCCGCGCTCCCGGCGCGGCGCCGGGTCCCAGCCCGCCCCCCCACTCGCCCCGCACCGCCGCCTCCACGCAGCGACGGCCGCAGCGGGCAGGATGCAGCCCGACGCCCCCCGAACCTATGCGTTCGCCTCACCCGGGGGCCCCACATCCTTCACTCCACGCCACCTCCGCACTCACCCGCCGCCGCCGCCGCCGAGCGAAAACGCCCTCCCTGCTCGCCGCCATCTTGCTTCCCCGCCGCCGCGCATGCGCCGCTCGCCAACGGACTGCGGCGGCAGTGACGCTTGAGCACCGCGCACGTGCCGGCTCGGACAGCGCGGGGGGGGGGGAGCGAGGGGAGCGGGAGGGGCGGGGGGGAGCGAGGGGAGCGGGAGGGGAGCAGAGGGAGCCCGAGGGGCGGGGGGGAGCGAGGGGAGCCCGAGAAGCAGGGGGGAGCGCGAGGGGCGGGTGGAGCGGGGAATCCCGAGGGGCGGGGGGGAGCCGGGGAGCCCGAGGGGCGGGGGGGAGCACGAAGGGAGGCGAGACCCGCAATGGCATGCTCGCGCCGCGGCGCTGCAGCCGGGCGGCTCACGCGTGCGAACCGCAGCCCGCCGCGGCAGCCCGGGACTCCCAGCGAGCGCCCCGAGGCTGCCCGAGCCCGTGGCCGCTCCAAGAGCACCGGGAAGGGGCGACGAGCACGCTCCATTCGCTTACCCGTTACCGAAACGGCGGAGAGCAGCAGCAAACATGGCGACCGGCACTGAGCATGTGCGCGCCGGCTGTCTGCGCATGCGCGCCCCCCCCACCGGGTGCAGTACCGCTTTTTGGACACAGGGTGGCAGCAGTGAGCGCGGCGGAACGCTGTGCGCGTGCGCGCCCCCCCCACCGGGTGCAGTACCGCTTTTTGGACACAGGGTGGCAGCAGTGAGCACGGCGGAACCCAGTGCGCACACGAGCCCCCCCACAGGGTGCAGTACCGATTTTTGGACACAGGGTGGCAGCAGTGAGCGCGGCGGAACGCTGTGCGCACGCGCGCCCCCCCCACAGGGTGCAGTACCGATTTTTGGACACAGGGTGGCAGCAGTGAGCACGGCGGAACCCAGTGCGCATGCGCGCCCCCCTTTATCGTGCCGTACCGCTTTTTGGACGCCCCGAGGGCAGCAGGGCGCGCGGCCGGCCGCCGTGCGCCTGCGCGCCCCCCTTTCCGTGCCGTACTGCTTTTTTGACGCCCCGAGGGCAGCAGGGCGCGCGGCCGCCCCCGGCACGCGCACACCGCTGCAGAGCCCCCCCGCCCGCCCTTTGCAGACATTTCACCACCCTCGCCTCGGCTCATCTGCCCTTATTTACAGCGCCTGCTGCGAGGCGCAGCGTCGCCGCGTGTCGTGCTCGAGCCGCTGCTCCTAGAGGCTTCAGTAACAGCGCTTTCCTTTGAACATCGTTGCAAAATACTCCACAGACAAAAAAGAGTCAGAGGCTGCACTTAAAAAAACAAAACAAAAACAAAAAAACCACCCACCTACTTAACGGGACAATTTGCAAGCGTTCCAAGAAGCAGCCGTTCTTCTTTAGAACTTTCGACCTCTCGCCTTTACTGATCGTTAAACAAAATAAACAGCCCAAAGCAAGCCGCGCTATTTGCTTGACAGACTGCTCGGTTTTTATTATTAAACGGTACGAGATGCTGGCACGCGGCATGTCTTCTTCGGATTCTTGGGCCGACGTTCCTTCGGCCGCACGCACGCGGTCAAATGCGTCTTTTTCACGTCCCGCCGTCAGGGCCTCCCCAGCAATTCCCGCAGCGACTGCCCCCTCGGGACAAACAGCTCGAGGACACGCACGGTCTTGCTAAAAGAACGGGGGGGGGGGGGGGAACAAACGCGTGCGCTGAGCGCGGCACTCGCAGACCCGATCTTCGGGTCCAAAAGAAAACTCTCTAAAGCGGACCAGGCGGGCCAAAGAGGTCCCTTCTTTGCGCCACGCTTCTTTCCTCGCACAGACGTCGGCCGCCTCTGCCCGCTCTCACGGTATCCCCTACCGGCAAGGACACGGCGAAACGTTTCGGAAACGACGGCGTTTCCCAGAAGCGTTTCCGCCGCCTTGGGAAAACGGCCGAAGGAGAGGCTCACGCGGGGCGCGTAGCTAGAAAGAACGCTCCGCACAAAGGCCTAAAATGACCAGCCCGGAGCAGGGATCCCGGGCTCTCCGGGAGCGCAGGAGTTCTCACGTCCTTACTGAGCAGAGACCGCTGCCCGTGAAACACGAGACGCCGCAGCGACGCCGATCGTTGGAGGGAAGCCTGCAATAAGAGCGAAAGAAAAGCAGACGTTGAGGACAAAGACCAAGTTACGAGCCCCTCGCGATTCAGACACGCTTCTAGATTTACCGCCTATTTCAAGGCGCGCCTTCGGCAATTCCGTCCAATTGATTTTCCCCGAAGCCCGAGACGCGGACGAAACGCCTCTCAAAGGAAGGTACGGCATAACCGCTCTGGCCTATAAACTACCGGTTTCGACGCAGGAAAAGCACAGGGAAAGCACTAGCGTTCCCCCCAAGAAACCACGTCCAAGCGGACCGATGAAGTAGGCCCCAAGTCTGAAAGCGGACCTAAAGGAGCCCGTTTGGCGGTCGCGAGCTGGAATACACCGTTCTCCTTCTCACTAACAACCTCCCGGAGAGACCGGCAGCTGTACAGCGCCTTCTACGCTACACGGAGGAGTCGGATAGCGGGCAGATGCCGCGTCCCGAATGCGCAACTAGAGATTGGAACGCACGGACGTAAACAAACGCCCGTGACGTAGCGGAGGTCTAGCGTATTCACGTTTACCGTGCGTCAGTTCTCCTCTGCGGACAGGCCGTTCCATCTTCTTTACTCGTTAGCTGACAGACGCCCTAGGAGAAAGCAAAGAAAGGAAGAAATTCAAAAGGAAATGAAACAGATCGGAGGGAGCCTCAAAGGCTTTGATCCATCCCCCCAGGCAGCCGAACCACCTTCGCAAAGGCACACCTCAAAAGACACGTCCTTCCGGGATCGCTGCACAGCCCAGCCAGAAAAGAGGAACAGAAACAAACAGAACGAGAAGGCTGCAGAGGGGGACGGAGGGCCGGAAAGGAGCCTGCTGTCCAGCGATGGTATTTTACCGCTCCTTGCGCGTTAGCAGCCCCTTTCAGATGCTTAAGCCCAAATTCTCTCAGCCCTTAACAGCTTCAGTACCCGCGGCACCTAGTTTTTCCACGCTCTCCAGTCTTCCTCGCTCTTTCCCGTCTCGGGCGAAAAGCCTCCCAGACCCCGTCTGCACTTACGCGCTTCCTTAAAACAGGATCGCCGAAATCAACCGAACGGGCTGAGCTGCTCCTCTTCCGCTCGCCGGCCCTCGGAACGTCAGCCTGCAAACGAATCGGACCACCGAGGTCACCGGCAGAGTCTCCTTTCGGAGCTCGGCCCCCCCCAAGCTTTAACGACGGTTTCCCAAGCGGGGCAAACGCAGGGCCTCCCTTCGGCCCCGGAACGGTTTTTATCGCGGGCTCCCAAGTCGCCGTTACGACACTAAGCGGCAAAGCAAGGCAAAGACAGCTGGGGTCGCAGCTTACCCACCTAGGCACGAAAATTCTTCTTTGAGGCCTCCCTCGCTGCTTTTGCCAGGTAAACACACCAAAACAAAGCTCCCGACAGGCAGCTGAGGCTTCACATGGACCTCGGGGCCCCGCTAGCAACGGCGACGCCGGAGCCGCCGGGCTACCAGGCGCTATTCCCACCCCCCCCTCCCCTCCCCTCCCCTCCCCTGCCCTGCCGGCCCGCGAACCGCGGCTTATTACTCACGAGTCCGGGAAGGACGCCGCCGACCTTCCCGCGGCCGAAGGCTCCTCGTCAGGAGCGGGCAGAGAACCTTTCCGCCGGCATTCGGAGTCTCCCGGCCGCTCTCGACACCCGATAACTTGCCGAGAAAGGGCTGAGGGCGGGAGCCTGCAGTTCTTCACGGCAGCACACAGTCGTTCCCCGATGTGCCGAACGCCTAGCATTAACACAATTTAGAAATACAAAAATACCACCGCTACAGGGCGCAAAGCCAAGCTGAAATTTCGGCAGCCAAAGCAAACCTCTGCGCGCCCGACAGAACGAGCCACGTGCATCGGCGCCTACAGCTCCTCAAGGCTAGCGAGGCCTCGTGGGCGACGTTCCTCTGGCAGGCTGCGCAGCTGAACTCCCCCGTGTCGCCTAAGAGTCCGTGACGTGACGTATTCAAAGCTCAGCAGAAATTAACAATCCAAAGTTGTTTCTAAGCACAAAAGCGGATCTACTACACGAGAAGGAAGGAGTCCTAATTCCGCAAGGCTTTACCTTTTCTTCGAGCTGCCGTCTTCCTGCTGCCCCAAAGACCATTGCCAGGCAATTAACCTGGGGTCGCGCTAAATGAGCCTTCCTGAAAGCCACCTCTTCGTTTTACAATTCGCACGCTTGCCTCTCCCTCTCTCTCTGGCCACCTGACCGCCGTTCCCCGAAGACGGGAATTTGCCGTCTTGGAGCTCTTAAAGCACGACGCTTCACAGATGCAGAGAGTCACGCGCACGGAAACGGATGGACGCAGCGTCCTTTCCGTAACGCGTACGCACCTTCCGTTAGATGTCGCTCATCTGTTATTCCGATCGCTATTACCGGCGAACCTTCCTCACCGGGAGGAACGGGCTTTCCCTTTCGGGGCGACGGAGACGGCTCTCGCTCGGTTCCCTTTAATTTTATTACTTCGGCTCGCTTACGTTTCTCTGTCTCTTCAGCTTCAGCCGTGGCAACGAATCTAAAAATTAAATATCCTATCTTTCCTTTTCTACGTACGCGTGTACGATAACAAAACAAAATACAAACGACCGAAGCAAAACTAAGGCAGCTACGGTTAACAAGAGGCGCAGGGCAGCAACGGGTCGCTTAGTCCTCAGCGCTGCCTCCGGGAGGGAGGCCGAAAGAACGAACGTTCCGCATCAAGAGTTACCTTGGTTACCCGGGCCAGAACGCCTCCTACTGTCGCAGCTTCTGGGGAGATCGAGGGTCCGCTGCTGCATTTTTGCTTCCTCCTTTCAGCCCGCCCCTTTGGGAGTAAGCGCAAAAAACCGCTCGCTCGTCCGGCTTTGCTCTTTGTCAGCATTTGCTATTGTCGGTTCCGCCTCTGTAACAAAGACAGAAAATTGCATTTCGCTTCCAACAAAACACTTCGATTTACACGCGTTCTTTTTCTCTTTCCCGTGTGTTGCCCGTAAAGAAACACATAACTACGAAAGCAGTTATATGCGGTGCTTTATTCAGGGCCCGGGGTCTCAGGGACTCATGTCCAAAGCTGAGAATCCCAAATCCCCGTTTAACTTGGTTAATATTTATAGTGTTCGGTTACGTAACATAATCAACAGAATTGCTAAGCTACATGATTGTTTCCCATTTATAGTTTCTTCAGTTACTGTTGCCAAGATTTGCTTATCATTTACCTAGTTCATCAGATTGTGCTGTACCCAGTTCATCAGATTGTACTGTACCCAGTTCATCAGATTGTACTGTACCCAACACCTGCAATTATACCTTCATCTTGTCTACCAAGTATAACCTATTCTAATCAATATAATGTAACAATTCCCCCCTTTGAAAATACTTCAAGTCTTCCAGACTGCAAGGATTTTCATCATCAGTTCCGCAGATTTCCATATTCTTTGGACCGTCTCAAACTGGTGATTGTAGCTGCAATGAATTATTTCCAATGTCTTCATATCTCGGGGGAAGTTCATGATTCTTCCTGGTAACAGCTTTTAAAATTTTCCCCAAGTGTTGCCGTTCCTTATTAACAATATTTTGAATCAAACGCAACACTCCCATAATAGCTAACATAATAATTATAATTATTATACACCATTGAATTAAAGATGCTACCCAACCAGAGATGTTCAATCCAAATGACTTTGCTAAAGCAGCCACCCAATTATGGGCACTTTCTTCTCTTTCTTCCTCAGTTGCATGTTCAATTTGCGTTAGCTGAGACAAATCACGTTCTACCGCGGCTGTAACATTCGGAATATGTACACAACAATGATCAATCTTATCTCGTAAATAACCACATACTCCATGTTCTTTTAGCAACAGCATATCTAATGCCATTCTATTTTGCAGGGTCATTTTTGTGGTTGCCTGTAATTGTAAGTTTATTTCCTTAAATCCTTCTTTAGTCACTCTTGCTAGCCTTTCCGTTTGTCCTAACAACCGGTACAACATTTCTCTATTCCGATAAGCACTAATTGGAGCAAACAATGATTCTAAAGCCCAACCTAACTTCACACCGGATGATGGTTCTTGCCAATCATCATCATCCTTTATTTCTCTCTTCATTATCCATAAATTTTCTAATCTACCCTTAAATGGCGCTTTCTTCCAAATTGGGCAGAGAGTTGGTAACCCTAAAGTTATTTCAGTCACCAACCCATCCAAGGGGAGGTGAGTCGTCCATTGTCCATCACTTGTAACCCAAACTAAATTTCCTGTGCTCCTGATCGTAGTTCTACAATCTATTCTCACTCCGAATTGTATTACAGGTTCACTCATGGAGTATTTAATTCCTCTACAGGCACAACCTGTCCTTAATGCAAGGACCACAGGTGGAAAGGTAACTTCACTTTCGGGGTGTCACAAGTGTATACTTTTGTACAGTTCTAGACTGGGTGTTTTTCAGCTAACTTTCTTTTGCATTAGATTTTCTTGTGTTTCCTGTTGTGGCGCCTGGATTATTTGTATTGGTTGCATTTCGTCTTTTTCCAAATCTTTTAACTCTCTCCTGGCTCTGTTTCTTTTCTGCATAGGTTCTGATTTTGCAGTAACCTCTAATGCCCTTTTTCCATAATCAAAACTCTCTTTAATCCAAACAATACAGGTGTAGTTTCCTACATCTGTCTTACTTACATTTCGCAATGATAAAATCATAGTACCCCTTCGTGTATCACTGTCCCATCGGATCGTAAACCCAGTTGACAATTTGGACTCATTCTTCTGCCAATAGCAACTAATGTCTTGGATTGAACTTCTCATATCTCCAACAAAATCACAAGTCAAATTTACATCCATTCGTTCTTCTATATGTACAGTAGCATATGTATGTATTATTTGAGCGAAACCATTACTTAATCCTACCCAGCATAGTATTACCAAGATGTAAATCTCAGTTTTGTAGGAGTGATCATTTTTACCCCCCATTGTGATGGTACCTTCTTCACTCTGGTATAATGAATCCAATTATCAATTCCTGCTACTTTCACAGCGGTAAATGTTATCAATAGTACCAAATAAAGTCCATGCCACTGTTCCTTTAAAGGCTCCGTTTGCCAATTTCGAACATACGCTTGGTCTCCTGGTTGATTCTCCAACGGCAAAGGGCGATTCCAGATGATCGCGGCACGTAAGGCTGTGAGTAATCTGCTTAAAGAAATTATATAACTATAAACATCTTGATCTCCTTGGAGGTGTAAATCTGCACTTCCCATTCCCTTCGTTGGTGCAGTATATGGCTTACCGTACAGAATTTCATAGGGACTTACAGACAACCCTTCTCTAGGTTTTATACGAATTCTCAATAAAGCAAGGGGCAATGCCTGTGGCCATTGGATTTGAGCTTCCTGGCATATCTTTTTAATTTGTCCTTTTAATGTTTGATTCATCCTTTCTACCTTTCCACTAGATTGTGGCCTCCACGGTGTATGTAAATCCCAGCTAATTCCAAGCATTTCACTAATTTCCTGTACTATTTTAGCTATAAAGTGTGGGCCTCGATCTGAAGAAATTCCTAAAGGTACCCCAAATCTAGGTATGATCTCTTTTAACAAAGTTTTTACTACTTCTCTAGCTTGATTCGTTCTACAGGGAAATGCTTCTAGCCACCCTGAAAAGGTACATACGTATACCAATAAATACTTAAACCCTTTTGATTTAGGTAATTCTGCAAAATCCACTTGCCAATAGTCACCTGGTTCTATTCCCACTTTCAAAGTTCCCATTTGAATTTGTTTTCGTATTACCGGATTATTCTTTAAACATACTGGACACTTCGCATTCACCCCTTTTGCTATTGTTAACATTTGTGCAGATATAATGCTCCGCTTTAAAAACTGCACCAATGCTTCTGCTCCCCAATGGCATTTATTATGTTCAGTTTGTATTATTCGTTTCATAATTGTAGCAGGCACTACTACTTGTCCATTACCTGTTACATACCATCCATGTGAATTCTTCTGTGCCTTTACCAAATCGGCTAATTTTTCATCTTCTTGGGTATAAAAGGGATTTACAGAGAGATGAGCAGTAATCGGGCTTACCTTAGTAGGTATTAGAGCTAATTCAGTCCATACTTGCCGTGCAGCAATTTTGGCTGCCTGGTCTGCCTTCATGTTTCCTTGTGCCACATCGCTGCCATCCCTCTGATGTCCTCGACAATGCATTACAGCCACTTGCTGAGGTAGTACCACAGCCTCTAATAACTGTAAGATCTCGGTTCGATATTTAATAATACTACCTTGAGCCGTCAACAATCCTCTTTCCTTCCATAAAGCTCCATGTATATGTATTATTCCAAAAGCGTATTTAGAATCTGTCCAAATATTCACTCTCTTATCCGTACTCGGTATTAAAGCCCGAATTAGAGCGACCAGTTCTGCCTTTTGCGCTGACGTTCCTGGCATTAATGCCTTTGCTTCAATTACTTCAAGCTTAGTAACCACAGCATATCCAGAATATCGTGTTCCATTCTCAACAAAGCTGCTACCGTCTGTAAATAATGTCCAGTCAGGATTTACAAGGGGAATATCTTTCAGATCTACCCTACTGGCGTAAGTTTGTTCGATCACCTCAATACAATCATGTTCCAGCTCGCCTTCCTCTATTTTGCTACCTAAAAATTCAGCGGGATTCAAACATGTTGTTATCTTTAAAAATATATCATCCTGTTCTCTCAATATTGCTTGATATTTCAACATTCTACTGGATGACAACCAATGACCCCCCTTTTGTTCCAAAACTGCAATCACCATGTGGGGCACAAATACTTCCATTTTTGTTCCCAATGTCAATTTTCTAGCTTCTTGGACTAACATTACAGTAGCAGCCACTGCTCAGAGGCAAGAAGGCCATCCGGCACTTACCATATCCAACTGCTTGGAAAAATAGCCCACCGGTCTCTTCCATGATCCAATTCGTTGAGTTAAAACTCCAAGCGCTAGTCGTTGCCGCTCATGTACAAAGAGTTGAAATGTTTTTGTCAAATCAGGCAATCCTAATGCTGGGGCTTCTTGCAGAGCCTGTTTTAAGTCTTGAAAAGCCCTTTTACACTCTAAACTCCAAACTAATTGTGGCTCTTTTAAAGCTGCATACAGTGGTTTGGCTAACAGTCCATAATTCAAAATCCAGAGTCTGCACCACCCTGTCATTCCTAGAAAAGTTCGTAACTCGTGCAAATTTCTAGGTTCAGGGATGGCACAAATCGCTTGTATTCTATTCACCCCCAACCGTCTTTGTCCTTGGGAAATTTCACATCCCAGATATATCACTTTTTCCCGGGCAATTTGGGCTTTTTCCTTAGAAACTCGATAACCGCTCTGTCCCAGGAAATTTAATCACGCAACTGTAACAGTAATGCAGTTTTCATACCTTTCTGTCGCCACGAAAATGTCATCCACATATTGCAACAATAAGTATGCTTTTGATGGTAATTGAAAATATCCTTGCTCCTTCCAATCCTCCAGTTCTCGTGCCAGCTGATTCCCAAACATTGTAGGACTGTTTTTGAAGCCTTGTGGTAACCTGGTCCAGGTCAGCTGTCGTTTTCGTCCTGTATCCGGATTTTCCCATTCAAACGCAAATAATTTCCTACTTTGTAATGCCAATGGGATGCAGAAGAAAGCATCTTTTAAATCAATTACAGAAAAGTATCTAAATTGTTCTGCCACAGATGTTAACAATGTATAAGGATTTGCTACTACTGGATGTATATCTTTAACTATTTCGTTTACAGCTCTTAAATCTTGAACTAACCTATAATCTCCGTTAGGTTTTCTTATAGGAAATATTGGTGTATTATATTCAGATTCACATTCTTCTAACACATTGTGCATCAAAAATTTTGCAATTAATGGTGCTACCCCTTTCCTAGCTTCTAACTGTATAGGATATTGTCTAACTCTTACCGGTTGGACACCTTCTTTCAATTCTACTATGACAGGTTTTGCTGCTTTCGCTAATCCCGGTACTTGTGTCTCCCATACCCATGGTACTACAGCATTTTCTACCTCTATTGGTATTGTTGTATTAGCTATTTCTTTTACTATAAATATTCTAGCTATTTCTTCCTCAGGTATCTGCAACTTAGCTTTTCCATTTTCAAATATTATTTTAGCATTAAATCTTGACAATAAATCTCGTCCTAACAAAGATGTAGGACAATCCGGTACATAGAGAAATTCATGATCTAATTCTTTACCCCTAAAATTTAGATGCAATGGCCGCAGAAAGGGCCGTTGCTCTGTTTTTCCTGTAGCTCCTACCACAGTTATCATCGTATCTCCTATCTTTCCTAAACAAGTATTTAAAACAGAATAAGTTGCCCCAGTATCTACCAATAATTGTTTCTCTTCCCCATCAATTTCTGTTGTCACTTTTAATCCATCACTTAGTCAGCTACTATGTTGCCCCAAATGTCCTAACATCATTGTTTCTGCCATTGGTGTTCCTCCTACTGAAGTCTGCTGGGCCAAATTCATTTTCACTGGGCACTCATTTTTCCAATGTCCCTGTTGTCTGCAAAACGCACACTGATTTATCCCTAGCTGATTTTGAGGTATTCCCCGCATGCCTCCTACCCTGTATCCTCCTCGACCTCGTCCTCTACTTCTGCCTCTTATTCCTTGATTTACTCGTTGTAACATTGCTAATAATCCTGCCTGATTTCTCTTTGTGGTTTGTTTTTTTTTTTTTTTCCCTATTATTGTACACTTTCCAGCTGATTGCTTCCAAATTACTAAATCTCCTGGGGAAAAAGGAACTTTCCCATATACTTTATCAGTCCCCGAAATTGCCTCTCGTAAAGGGGCTAATAATACTTTACTGTTTTGCTCTTGTTCCTTCCTCCCTTGTCTTGTTCTCTGTGCAATTGGGGTTCGTTGCGCTTGTCTTGGGCATGATGAATGCCCTGGCGAACCCTTCGGTGTTAACTTAATCTGGATCGCTCCAGTATTAATTGATTCTGACGGTTTTACCGCCTTAATACTATCAGTATCACTATCGTCCCCTGCATCTATATCGGACATCACAGGGGCCGTCGGTGATGCTAAAAGTGATACCTCCTCTGGCTCTCTTATTGAATTTTGTATTGCCAAACAAGTCATACGCTTCTTATTACCTACACATCCTTCACATTTTGTTTTATCTTTTTTTCGGGATGTACCAACAACATTCCACATTCTCTCTGCATATCTGGATGATTACGTATATCATAAAATAGATCAACATATGGTACTTCATCCCATTTTTCAAGTTCTTAACAATATCTCATTAATGGACCTATAACACCCGGATCTAAACTTCCGTGTTCAGGCCACCGGGGTCCATCATACTCATATTGTGGCCACCAATTCGTACAATAATCTATAAATCGACTTTTACTCATACTCTGAAAATATCCCGCACTTTTCCAATGCTTTAATAAACATCCTAACGGAGAATTATCCAGTATTACCATGGTCTTACACACTCACTCCACACACACACACACACACTAAACTACGGGGTAGAAAACGGAAAGATAGCCTCTGATGGGAAACAAAAGACCAAACCAAACTCACGAGACAGCCACGTATGTCCGTGAGTGCTGGACCTGCGGGGCTTTCGCTCCGTCTGACGGCCAGCGCCTAGGCTTCCACAGACCAGACCTCGAGCTCGTTAGCCCAACCTTGCGTGAATCGCCGTCACGTCTTATTAGGCAGGCACCCGACCAAATATTACAATAAAGCACCTTCGGGCTTACCACTTTGGGACGTCAGGAGCAGCGCAGAGCGGGCGCAGCCGATGGCTCCCCGAGAATTCCTCGGTGCCGGCACGGAACAAAATCGGAAAGCGAACCGTCAACACTACTCCCGAAGTCCCATCTGGGTCGCCAGAAAACTGTTGCCCGTAAAGAAACACATAACTACGAAAGCAGTTATATGCGGTGCTTTATTCGGGGCCCGGGGTCTCAGGGACTCATGTCCAAAGCTGAGAATCCCAAATCCCCGTTTAACTTGGTTAATATTTATAATGTTCGGTTACATAACATAATCAACAGAATTGCTAAGCTACATGATTGTTTCCCATTTATAGTTTCTTCAGTTACTGTTGCCAAGATTTGCTTATCATTTACCTAGTTCATCAGATTGTGCTGTACCCACTTCATCAGATTGTACTGTACCCACTTCATCAGATTGTACTGTACCCAGTTCATCAGATTGTACTGTACCCAGTTCATCAGATTGTACTGTACCCAACACCTGCAATTATACCTTCATCTTGTCTACCAAGTATAACCTATTCTAATCAATATAATGTAACAATTCCCCCCTTTGAAAATACTTCAAGTCTTCCAGACTGCAAGGATTTTCATCATCAGTTCCGCAGATTTCCATATTCTTTGGACCGTCTCAAACTGGTGATTGTAGCTGCAATGAATTATTTCCAATGTCTTCATATCTCGGGGGAAGTTCATGATTCTTCCTGGTAACAGCTTTTAAAATTTTCCCCAAGCGTTGCCGTTCCTTATTAACAATATTTTGAATCAAACGCAACACTCCCATAATAGCTAACATAATAATTATAATTATTATACACCATTGAATTAAAGATGCTACCCAACCAGAGATGTTCAATCCAAATGACTTTGCTAAAGCAGCAACCCAATTATGGGTACTTTCTTCTCTTTCTTCCTCAGTTGCATGTTCAATTTGCGTTAGCTGAGACAAATCACGTTCTACCGCGGCTGTAACATTCGGAATATGTACACAACAATGATCAATCTTATCTCGTAAATAACCACATACTCCATGTTCTTTTAGCAACAGCATATCTAATGCCATTCTATTTTGCAGGGTCATTTTTGTGGTTGCCTGTAATTGTAAGTTTATTTCCTTAAATCCTTCTTTAGTCACTCTTGCTAGCCTTTCCGTTTGTCCTAACAACCGGTACAACATTTCTCTATTCCGATAAGCACTAATTGGAGCAAACAATGATTCTAAAGCCCAACCTAACTTCACACCGGATGATGGTTCTTGCCAATCATCATCATCCTTTATTTCTCTCTTCATTATCCATAAATTTTCTAATCTACCCTTAAATGGCGCTTTCTTCCAAATTGGGCAGAGAGTTGGTAACCCTAAAGTTATTTCAGTCACCAACCCATCCAAGGGGAGGTGAGTCGTCCATTGTCCATCACTTGTAACCCAAACTAAATTTCCTGTGCTCCTGATCGTAGTTCTACAATCTATTCTCACTCCGAATTGTATTACAGGTTCACTCATGGAGTATTTAATTCCTCTACAGGCACAACCTGTCCTTAATGCAAGGACCACAGGTGGAAAGGTAACTTCACTTTCGGGGTGTCACAAGTGTATACTTTTGTACAGTTCTAGACTGGGTGTTTTTCAGCTAACTTTCTTTTGCATTAGATTTTCTTGTGTTTCCTGTTGTGGCGCCTGGATTATTTGTATTGGTTGCATTTCGTCTTTTTCCAAATCTTTTAACTCTCTCCTGGCTCTGTTTCTTTTCTGCATAGGTTCTGATTTTGCAGTAACCTCTAATGCCCTTTTTCCATAATCAAAACTCTCTTTAATCCAAACAATACAGGTGTAGTTTCCTACATCTGTCTTACTTACATTTCGCAATGATAAAATCATAGTACCCCTTCGTGTATCACTGTCCCATCGGATCGTAAACCCAGTTGACAATTTGGACTCATTCTTCTGCCAATAGCAACTAATGTCTTGGATTGAACTTCTCATATCTCCAACAAAATCACAAGTCAAATTTACATCCATTCGTTCTTCTATATGTACAGTAGCATATGTATGTATTATTTGAGCGAAACCATTACTTAATCCTACCCAGCATAGTATTACCAAGATGTAAATCTCAGTTTTGTAGGAGTGATCATTTTTACCCCCCATTGTGATGGTACCTTCTTCACTCTGGTATAATGAATCCAATTATCAATTCCTGCTACTTTCACAGCGGTAAATGTTATCAATAGTACCAAATAAAGTCCATGCCACTGTTCCTTTAAAGGCTCCGTTTGCCAATTTCGAACATACGCTTGGTCTCCTGGTTGATTCTCCAACGGCAAAGGGCGATTCCAGATGATCGCGGCACGTAAGGCTGTGAGTAATCTGCTTAAAGAAATTATATAACTATAAACATCTTGATCTCCTTGGAGGTGTAAATCTGCACTTCCCATTCCCTTCGTTGGTGCAGTATATGGCTTACCGTACAGAATTTCATAGGGACTTACAGACAACCCTTCTCTAGGTTTTATACGAATTCTCAATAAAGCAAGGGGCAATGCCTGTGGCCATTGGATTTGAGCTTCCTGGCATATCTTTTTAATTTGTCCTTTTAATGTTTGATTCATCCTTTCTACCTTTCCACTAGATTGTGGCCTCCACGGTGTATGTAAATCCCAGCTAATTCCAAGCATTTCACTAATTTCCTGTACTATTTTAGCTATAAAGTGTGGGCCTCGATCTGAAGAAATTCCTAAAGGTACCCCAAATCTAGGTATGATCTCTTTTAACAAAGTTTTTACTACTTCTCTAGCTTGATTCGTTCTACAGGGAAATGCTTCTAGCCACCCTGAAAAGGTACATACGTATACCAATAAATACTTAAACCCTTTTGATTTAGGTAATTCTGCAAAATCCACTTGCCAATAGTCACCTGGTTCTATTCCCACTTTCAAAGTTCCCATTTGAATTTGTTTTCGTATTACCGGATTATTCTTTAAACATACTGGACACTTCGCATTCACCCCTTTTGCTATTGTTAACATTTGTGCAGATATAATGCTCCGCTTTAAAAACTGCACCAATGCTTCTGCTCCCCAATGGCATTTATTATGTTCAGTTTGTATTATTCGTTTCATAATTGTAGCAGGCACTACTACTTGTCCATTACCTGTTACATACCATCCATGTGAATTCTTCTGTGCCTTTACCAAATCGGCTAATTTTTCATCTTCTTGGGTATAAAAGGGATTTACAGAGAGATGAGCAGTAATCGGGCTTACCTTAGTAGGTATTAGAGCTAATTCAGTCCATACTTGCCGTGCAGCAATTTTGGCTGCCTGGTCTGCCTTCATGTTTCCTTGTGCCACATCGCTGCCATCCCTCTGATGTCCTCGACAATGCATTACAGCCACTTGCTGAGGTAGTACCACAGCCTCTAATAACTGTAAGATCTCGGTTCGATATTTAATAATACTACCTTGAGCCGTCAACAATCCTCTTTCCTTCCATAAAGCTCCATGTATATGTATTATTCCAAAAGCGTATTTAGAATCTGTCCAAATATTCACTCTCTTATCCGTACTCGGTATTAAAGCCCGAATTAGAGCGACCAGTTCTGCCTTTTGCGCTGACGTTCCTGGCATTAATGCCTTTGCTTCAATTACTTCAAGCTTAGTAACCACAGCATATCCAGAATATCGTGTTCCATTCCTAACAAAGCTGCTACCGTCTGTAAATAATGTCCAGTCAGGATTTACAAGGGGAATATCTTTCAGATCTACCCTACTGGCGTAAGTTTGTTCGATCACCTCAATACAATCATGTTCCAGCTCGCCTTCCTCTATTTTGCTACCTAAAAATTCAGCGGGATTCAAACATGTTGTTATCTTTAAAAATATATCATCCTGTTCTCTCAATATTGCTTGATATTTCAACATTCTACTGGATGACAACCAATGACCCCCCTTTTGTTCCAAAACTGCAATCACCATGTGGGGCACAAATACTTCCATTTTTGTTCCCAATGTCAATTTTCTAGCTTCTTGGACTAACATTACAGTAGCAGCCACTGCTCGGAGGCAAGAAGGCCATCCGGCACTTACCATATCCAACTGCTTGGAAAAATAGCCCACCGGTCTCTTCCATGATCCAATTCGTTGAGTTAAAACTCCAAGCGCTAGTCGTTGCCGCTCATGTACAAAGAGTTGAAATGTTTTTGTCAAATCAGGCAATCCTAATGCTGGGGCTTCTTGCAGAGCCTGTTTTAAGTCTTGAAAAGCCCTTTTACACTCTAAACTCCAAACTAATTGTGGCTCTTTTAAAGCTGCATACAGTGGTTTGGCTAACAGTCCATAATTCAAAATCCAGAGTCTGCACCACCCTGTCATTCCTAGAAAAGTTCGTAACTCGTGCAAATTTCTAGGTTCAGGGATGGCACAAATCGCTTGTATTCTATTCACCCCCAACCGTCTTTGTCCTTGGGAAATTTCACATCCCAGATATATCACTTTTTCCCGGGCAATTTGGGCTTTTTCCTTAGAAACTCGATAACCGCTCTGTCCCAGGAAATTTAATCACGCAACTGTAACAGTAATGCAGTTTTCATACCTTTCTGTCGCCACGAAAATGTCATCCACATATTGCAACAATAAGTATGCTTTTGATGGTAATTGAAAATATCCTTGCTCCTTCCAATCCTCCAGTTCTCGTGCCAGCTGATTCCCAAACATTGTAGGACTGTTTTTGAAGCCTTGTGGTAACCTGGTCCAGGTCAGCTGTCGTTTTCGTCCTGTATCCGGATTTTCCCATTCAAACGCAAATAATTTCCTACTTTGTAATGCCAATGGGATGCAGAAGAAAGCATCTTTTAAATCAATTACAGAAAAGTATCTAAATTGTTCTGCCACAGATGTTAACAATGTATAAGGATTTGCTACTACTGGATGTATATCTTTAACTATTTCGTTTACAGCTCTTAAATCTTGAACTAACCTATAATCTCCGTTAGGTTTTCTTATAGGAAATATTGGTGTATTATATTCAGATTCACATTCTTCTAACACATTGTGCATCAAAAATTTTGCAATTAATGGTGCTACCCCTTTCCTAGCTTCTAACTGTATAGGATATTGTCTAACTCTTACCGGTTGGACACCTTCTTTCAATTCTACTATGACAGGTTTTGCTGCTTTCGCTAATCCCGGTACTTGTGTCTCCCATACCCATGGTACTACAGCATTTTCTACCTCTATTGGTATTGTTGTATTAGCTATTTCTTTTACTATAAATATTCTAGCTATTTCTTCCTCAGGTATCTGCAACTTAGCTTTTCCATTTTCAAATATTATTTTAGCATTAAATCTTGACAATAAATCTCGTCCTAACAAAGATGTAGGACAATCCGGTACATAGAGAAATTCATGATCTAATTCTTTACCCCTAAAATTTAGATGCAATGGCCGCAGAAAGGGCCGTTGCTCTGTTTTTCCTGTAGCTCCTACCACAGTTATCATCGTATCTCCTATCTTTCCTAAACAAGTATTTAAAACAGAATAAGTTGCCCCAGTATCTACCAATAATTGTTTCTCTTCCCCATCAATTTCTGTTGTCACTTTTAATCCATCACTTAGTCAGCTACTATGTTGCCCCAAATGTCCTAACATCATTGTTTCTGCCATTGGTGTTCCTCCTACTGAAGTCTGCTGGGCCAAATTCATTTTCACTGGGCACTCATTTTTCCAATGTCCCTGTTGTCTGCAAAACGCACACTGATTTATCCCTAGCTGATTTTGAGGTATTCCCCGCATGCCTCCTACCCTGTATCCTCCTCGACCTCGTCCTCTACTTCTGCCTCTTATTCCTTGATTTACTCGTTGTAACATTGCTAATAATCCTGCCTGATTTCTCTTTGTGGTTTGTTTTTTTTTTTTTTTCCCTATTATTGTACACTTTCCAGCTGATTGCTTCCAAATTACTAAATCTCCTGGGGAAAAAGGAACTTTCCCATATACTTTATCAGTCCCCGAAATTGCCTCTCGTAAAGGGGCTAATAATACTTTACTGTTTTGCTCTTGTTCCTTCCTCCCTTGTCTTGTTCTCTGTGCAATTGGGGTTCGTTGCGCTTGTCTTGGGCATGATGAATGCCCTGGCGAACCCTTCGGTGTTAACTTAATCTGGATCGCTCCAGTATTAATTGATTCTGACGGTTTTACCGCCTTAATACTATCAGTATCACTATCGTCCCCTGCATCTATATCGGACATCACAGGGGCCGTCGGTGATGCTAAAAGTGATACCTCCTCTGGCTCTCTTATTGAATTTTGTATTGCCAAACAAGTCATACGCTTCTTATTACCTACACATCCTTCACATTTTGTTTTATCTTTTTTTCGGGATGTACCAACAACATTCCACATTCTCTCTGCATATCTGGATGATTACGTATATCATAAAATAGATCAACATATGGTACTTCATCCCATTTTTCAAGTTCTTAACAATATCTCATTAATGGACCTATAACACCCGGATCTAAACTTCCGTGTTCAGGCCACCGGGGTCCATCATACTCATATTGTGGCCACCAATTCGTACAATAATCTATAAATCGACTTTTACTCATACTCTGAAAATATCCCGCACTTTTCCAATGCTTTAATAAACATCCTAACGGAGAATTATCCAGTATTACCATGGTCTTACACACTCACTCCACACACACACACACACTAAACTACGGGGTAGAAAACGGAAAGATAGCCTCTGATGGGAAACAAAAGACCAAACCAAACTCACGAGACAGCCACGTATGTCCGTGAGTGCTGGACCTGCGGGGCTTTCGCTCCGTCTGACGGCCAGCGCCTAGGCTTCCACAGACCAGACCTCGAGCTCGTTAGCCCAACCTTGCGTGAATCGCCGTCACGTCTTATTAGGCAGGCACCCGACCAAATATTACAATAAAGCACCTTCGGGCTTACCACTTTGGGACGTCAGGAGCAGCGCAGAGCGGGCGCAGCCGATGGCTCCCCGAGAATTCCTCGGTGCCGGCACGGAACAAAATCGGAAAGCGAACCGTCAACACTACTCCCGAAGTCCCATCTGGGTCGCCAGAAAACTGTTGCCCGTAAAGAAACACATAACTACGAAAGCAGTTATATGCGGTGCTTTATTCGGGGCCCGGGGTCTCAGGGACTCATGTCCAAAGCTGAGAATCCCAAATCCCCGTTTAACTTGGTTAATATTTATAATGTTCGGTTACATAACATAATCAACAGAATTGCTAAGCTACATGATTGTTTCCCATTTATAGTTTCTTCAGTTACTGTTGCCAAGATTTGCTTATCATTTACCTAGTTCATCAGATTGTGCTGTACCCACTTCATCAGATTGTACTGTACCCACTTCATCAGATTGTACTGTACCCAGTTCATCAGATTGTACTGTACCCAGTTCATCAGATTGTACTGTACCCAACACCTGCAATTATACCTTCATCTTGTCTACCAAGTATAACCTATTCTAATCAATATAATGTAACAATTCCCCCCTTTGAAAATACTTCAAGTCTTCCAGACTGCAAGGATTTTCATCATCAGTTCCGCAGATTTCCATATTCTTTGGACCGTCTCAAACTGGTGATTGTAGCTGCAATGAATTATTTCCAATGTCTTCATATCTCGGGGGAAGTTCATGATTCTTCCTGGTAACAGCTTTTAAAATTTTCCCCAAGTGTTGCCGTTCCTTATTAACAATATTTTGAATCAAACGCAACACTCCCATAATAGCTAACATAATAATTATAATTATTATACACCATTGAATTAAAGATGCTACCCAACCAGAGATGTTCAGTCCAAATGACTTTGCTAAAGCAGCCACCCAATTATGGGCACTTTCTTCTCTTTCTTCCTCAGTTGCACGTTCAATTTGCGTTAGCTGAGACAAATCACGTTCTGCCGCGGCTGTAACATTCGGAATATGTACACAACAATGATCAATCTTATCTCGTAAATAACCACATACTCCATGTTCTTTTAGCAACAGCATATCTAATGCCATTCTATTTTGCAGGGTCATTTTTGTGGTTGCCTGTAATTGTAAGTTTATTTCCTTAAATCCTTCTTTAGTCACTCTTGCTAGCCTTTCCGTTTGTCCTAACAACCGGTACAACATTTCTCTATTCCGATAAGTACTAATTGGAGCAAACAATGATTCTAAAGCCCAACCTAACTTCACACCGGATGATGGTTCTTGCCAATCATCATCATCCTTTATTTCTCTCTTCATTATCCATAAATTTTCTAATCTACCCTTAAATGGCGCTTTCTTCCAAATTGGGCAGAGAGTTGGTAACCCTAAAGTTATTTCAGTCACCAACCCATCCAAGGGGAGGTGAGTCGTCCATTGTCCATCACTTGTAACCCAAACTAAATTTCCTGTGCTCCTGATCGTAGTTCTACAATCTATTCTCACTCCGAATTGTATTACAGGTTCACTCATGGAGTATTTAATTCCTCTACAGGCACAACCTGTCCTTAATGCAAGGACCACAGGTGGAAAGGTAACTTCACTTTCGGGGTGTCACAAGTGTATACTTTTGTACAGTTCTAGACTGGGTGTTTTTCAGCTAACTTTCTTTTGCATTAGATTTTCTTGTGTTTCCTGTTGTGGCGCCTGGATTATTTGTATTGGTTGCATTTCGTCTTTTTCCAAATCTTTTAACTCTCTCCTGGCTCTGTTTCTTTTCTGCATAGGTTCTGATTTTGCAGTAACCTCTAATGCCCTTTTTCCATAATCAAAACTCTCTTTAATCCAAACAATACAGGTGTAGTTTCCTACATCTGTCTTACTTACATTTCGCAATGATAAAATCATAGTACCCCTTCGTGTATCACTGTCCCATCGGATCGTAAACCCAGTTGACAATTTGGACTCATTCTTCTGCCAATAGCAACTAATGTCTTGGATTGAACTTCTCATATCTCCAACAAAATCACAAGTCAAATTTACATCCATTCGTTCTTCTATATGTACAGTAGCATATGTATGTATTATTTGAGCGAAACCATTACTTAATCCTACCCAGCATAGTATTACCAAGATGTAAATCTCAGTTTTGTAGGAGTGATCATTTTTACCCCCCATTGTGATGGTACCTTCTTCACTCTGGTATAATGAATCCAATTATCAATTCCTGCTACTTTCACAGCGGTAAATGTTATCAATAGTACCAAATAAAGTCCATGCCACTGTTCCTTTAAAGGCTCCGTTTGCCAATTTCGAACATACGCTTGGTCTCCTGGTTGATTCTCCAACGGCAAAGGGCGATTCCAGATGATCGCGGCACGTAAGGCTGTGAGTAATCTGCTTAAAGAAATTATATAACTATAAACATCTTGATCTCCTTGGAGGTGTAAATCTGCACTTCCCATTCCCTTCGTTGGTGCAGTATATGGCTTACCGTACAGAATTTCATAGGGACTTACAGACAACCCTTCTCTAGGTTTTATACGAATTCTCAATAAAGCAAGGGGCAATGCCTGTGGCCATTGGATTTGAGCTTCCTGGCATATCTTTTTAATTTGTCCTTTTAATGTTTGATTCATCCTTTCTACCTTTCCACTACATTGTGGCCTCCATGGTGTATGTAAATCCCAGCTAATTCCAAGCATTTCACTAATTTCCTGTACTATTTTAGCTATAAAGTGTGGGCCTCGATCTGAAGAAATTCCTAAAGGTACCCCAAATCTAGGTATGATCTCTTTTAACAAAGTTTTTACTACTTCTCTAGCTTGATTCGTTCTACAGGGAAATGCTTCTAGCCACCCTGAAAAGGTACATACGTATACCAATAAATACTTAAACCCTTTTGATTTAGGTAATTCTGCAAAATCCACTTGCCAATAGTCACCTGGTTCTATTCCCACTTTCAAAGTTCCCATTGGAATTTGTTTTCGTATTACCGGATTATTCTTTAAACATACTGGACACTTCGCATTCACCCCTTTTGCTATTGTTAACATTTGTGCAGATATAATGCTCCGCTTTAAAAACTGCACCAATGCTTCTGCTCCCCAATGGCATTTATTATGTTCAGTTTGTATTATTCGTTTCATAATTGTAGCAGGCACTACTACTTGTCCATTACCTGTTACATACCATCCATGTGAATTCTTCTGTGCCTTTACCAAATCGGCTAATTTTTCATCTTCTTGGGTATAAAAGGGATTTACAGAGAGATGAGCAGTAATCGGGCTTACCTTAGTAGGTACTAGAGCTAATTCAGTCCATACTTGCCGTGCAGCAATTTTGGCTGCCTGGTCTGCCTTCATGTTTCCTTGTGCCACATCGCTGCCATCCCTCTGATGTCCTCGACAATGCATTACAGCCACTTGCTGAGGTAGTACCACAGCCTCTAATAACTGTAAGATCTCGGTTCGATATTTAATAATACTACCTTGAGCCGTCAACAATCCTCTTTCCTTCCATAAAGCTCCATGTATATGTATTATTCCAAAAGCGTATTTAGAATCTGTCCAAATATTCACTCTCTTATCCGTACTCGGTATTAAAGCCCGAATTAGAGCGACCAGTTCTGCCTTTTGCGCTGACGTTCCTGGCATTAATGCCTTTGCTTCAATTACTTCAAGCTTAGTAACCACAGCATATCCAGAATATCGTGTTCCATTCTCAACAAAGCTGCTACCGTCTGTAAATAATGTCCAGTCAGGATTTACAAGGGGAATATCTTTCAGATCTACCCTACTGGCGTAAGTTTGTTCGATCACCTCAATACAATCATGTTCCAGCTCGCCTTCCTCTATTTTGCTACCTAAAAATTCAGCGGGATTCAAACATGTTGTTATCTTTAAAAATATATCATCCTGTTCTCTCAATATTGCCTGATATTTCAACATTCTACCGGATGACAACCAATGACCCCCCTTTTGTTCCAAAACTGCAATCACCATGTGGGGCACAAATACTTCCATTTTTGTTCCCAATGTCAATTTTCTAGCTTCTTGGACTAACATTACAGTAGCAGCCACTGCTCGGAGGCAAGAAGGCCATCCGGCACTTACCGTATCCAACTGCTTGGAAAAACAGCCCACCGGTCTCTTCCATGATCCAATTCGTTGAGTTAAAACTTCAAGCGCTAGTCGTTGCCGCTCATGTACAAAGAGTTGAAATGTTTTTGTCAAATCAGGCAATCCTAATGCTGGGGCTTCTTGCAGAGCCTGTTTTAAGTCTTGAAAAGCCCTTTTACACTCTAAACTCCAAACTAATTGTGGCTCTTTTAAAGCTGCATACAGTGGTTTGGCTAACAGTCCATAATTCAAAATCCAGAGTCTGCACCACCCTGTCATTCCTAGAAAAGTTCGTAACTCGTGCAAATTTCTAGGTTCAGGGATGGCACAAATCGCTTGTATTCTATTCACCCCCAACCGTCTTTGTCCTTGGGAAATTTCACATCCCAGATATATCACTTTTTCCCGGGCAATTTGGGCTTTTTCCTTAGAAACTCGATAACCGCTCTGTCCCAGTAAATTTAATCACGCAACTGTAACAGTAATGCAGTTTTCATACCTTTCTGTCGCCACGAAAATGTCATCCACATATTGCAACAATAAGTATGCTTTTGATGGTAATTGAAAATATCCTTGCTCCTTCCAATCCTCCAGTTCTCGTGCCAGCTGATTCCCAAACATTGTAGGACTGTTTTTGAAGCCTTGTGGTAACCTGGTCCAGGTCAGCTGTCGTTTTCGTCCTGTATCCGGATTTTCCCATTCAAACGCAAATAATTTCCTACTTTGTAATGCCAATGGGATGCAGAAGAAAGCATCTTTTAAATCAATTACAGAAAAGTATCTAAATTGTTCTGCCACAGATGTTAACAATGTATAAGGATTTGCTACTACTGGATGTATATCTTTAACTATTTCGTTTACAGCTCTTAAATCTTGAACTAACCTATAATCTCCGTTAGGTTTTCTTATAGGAAATATTGGTGTATTATATTCAGATTCACATTCTTCTAACACATTGTGCATCAAAAATTTTGCAATTAATGGTGCTACCCCTTTCCTAGCTTCTAACTGTATAGGATATTGTCTAACTCTTACCGGTTGGACACCTTCTTTCAATTCTACTATGACAGGTTTTGCTGCTTTCGCTAATCCCGGTACTTGTGTCTCCCATACCCATGGTACTACAGCGTTTTCTACCTCTATTGGTATTGTTGTATTAGCTATTTCTTTTACTATAAATATTCTAGCTATTTCTTCCTCAGGTATCTGCAACTTAGCTTTTCCATTTTCAAATATTATTTTAGCATTAAATCTTGACAATAAATCTCGTCCTAACAAAGATGTAGGACAATCCGGTACATAGAGAAATTCATGATCTAATTCTTTACCCCTAAAATTTAGATGCAATGGCCGCAGAAAGGGCCGTTGCTCTGTTTTTCCTGTAGCTCCTACCACAGTTATCATCGTATCTCCTATCTTTCCTAAACAAGTATTTAAAACAGAATAAGTTGCCCCAGTATCTACCAATAATTGTTTCTCTTCCCCATCAATTTCTGTTGTCACTTTTAATCCATCACTTAGTCAGCTACTATGTTGCCCCAAATGTCCTAACATCATTGTTTCTGCCATTGGTGTTCCTCCTACTGAAGTCTGCTGGGCCAAATTCATTTTCACTGGGCACTCATTTTTCCAATGTCCCTGTTGTCTGCAAAACGCACACTGATTTATCCCTAGCTGATTTTGAGGTATTCCCCGCATGCCTCCTACCCTGTATCCTCCTCGACCTCGTCCTCTACTTCTGCCTCTTATTCCTTGATTTACTCGTTGTAACATTGCTAATAATCCTGCCTGATTTCTCTTTGTGGTTTTTTTTTTTTTTTTCCCTATTATTGTACACTTTCCAGCTGATTGCTTCCAAATTACTAAATCTCCTGGGGAAAAAGGAACTTTCCCATATACTTTATCAGTCCCCGAAATTGCCTCTCGTAAAGGGGCTAATAATACTTTACTGTTTTGCTCTTGTTCCTTCCTCCCTTGTCTTGTTCTCTGTGCAATTGGGGTTCGTTGCACTTGTCTTGGGCATGATGAATGCCCTGGCGAACCCTTCGGTGTTAACTTAATCTGGATCGCTCCAGTATTAATTGATTCTGACGGTTTTACCGCCTTAATACTATCAGTATCACTATCGTCCCCTGCATCTATATCGGACATCACAGGGGCCGTCGGTGATGCTAAAAGTGATACCTCCTCTGGCTCTCTTATTGAATTTTGTATTGCCAAACAAGTCATACACTTCTTATTACCTACACATCCTTCACATTTTGTTTTATCTTTTTTTCGGGATGTACCAACAACATTCCACATTCTCTCTGCATATCTGGATGATTACGTATATCATAAAATAGATCAACATATGGTACTTCATCCCATTTTTCAAGTTCTTAACAATATCTCATTAATGGACCTATAACACCCGGATCTAAACTTCCGTGTTCAGGCCACCGGGGTCCATCATACTCATATTGTGGCCACCAATTCGTACAATAATCTATAAATTGACTTTTACTCATACTCTGAAAATATCCCGCACTTTTCCAATGCTTTAATAAACATCCTAACGGAGAATTATCCAGTATTACCATGGTCTTACACACTCACTCCACACACACACACACACACTAAATCTACGGGGTAGAAAACGGAAAGATAGCCTCTGATGGGAAACAAAAGACCAAACCAAACTCACGAGACAGCCACGTATGTCCGTGAGTGCTGGACCTGCGGGGCTTTCGCTCCGTCTGACGGCCAGCGCCTAGGCTTCCACAGACCAGACCTCGAGCTCGTTAGCCCAACCTTGCGTGAATCGCCGTCACGTCTTATTAGGCAGGCACCCGACCAAATATTACAATAAAGCACCTTCGGGCTTACCACTTTGGGACGTCAGGAGCAGCGCAGAGCGGGCGCAGCCGATGGCTCCCCGAGAATTCCTCGGTGCCGGCACGGAACAAAATCGGAAAGCGAACCGTCAACACTACTCCCGAAGTCCCATCTGGGTCGCCAGAAAACTGTTGCCCGTAAAGAAACACATAACTACGAAAGCAGTTATATGCGGTGCTTTATTCAGGGCCCGGGGTCTCAGGGACTCATGTCCAAAGCTGAGAATCCCAAATCCCCGTTTAACTTGGTTAATATTTATAGTGTTCGGTTACATAACATAATCAACAGAATTGCTAAGCTACATGATTGTTTCCCATTTATAGTTTCTTCAGTTACTGTTGCCAAGATTTGCTTATCATTTACCTAGTTCATCAGATTGTGCTGTACCCACTTCATCAGATTGTACTGTACCCACTTCATCAGATTGTACTGTACCCAGTTCATCAGATTGTACTGTACCCAACACCTGCAATTATACCTTCATCTTGTCTACCAAGTATAACCTATTCTAATCAATATAATGTAACCATTCCCCCCTTTGAAAATACTTCAAGTCTTCCAGACTGCAAGGATTTTCATCATCAGTTCCGCAGATTTCCATATTCTTTGGACCGTCTCAAACTGGTGATTGTAGCTGCAATGAATTATTTCCAATGTCTTCATATCTCGGGGGAAGTTCATGATTCTTCCTGGTAACAGCTTTTAAAATTTTCCCCAAGTGTTGCCGTTCCTTATTAACAATATTTTGAATCAAACGCAACACTCCCATAATAGCTAACATAATAATTATAATTATTATACACCATTGAATTAAAGATGCTACCCAACCAGAGATGTTCAATCCAAATGACTTTGCTAAAGCAGCCACCCAATTATGGGTACTTTCTTCTCTTTCTTCCTCAGTTGCATGTTCAATTTGCGTTAGCTGAGACAAATCACGTTCTGCCGCGGCTGTAACATTCGGAATATGTACACAACAATGATCAATCTTATCTCGTAAATAACCACATACTCCATGTTCTTTTAGCAACAGCATATCTAATGCCATTCTATTTTGCAGGGTCATTTTTGTGGTTGCCTGTAATTGTAAGTTTATTTCCTTAAATCCTTCTTTAGTCACTCTTGCTAGCCTTTCCGTTTGTCCTAACAACCGGTACAACATTTCTCTATTCCGATAAGCACTAATTGGAGCAAACAATGATTCTAAAGCCCAACCTAACTTCACACCGGATGATGGTTCTTGCCAATCATCATCATCCTTTATTTCTCTCTTCATTATCCATAAATTTTCTAATCTACCCTTAAATGGCGCTTTCTTCCAAATTGGGCAGAGAGTTGGTAACCCTAAAGTTATTTCAGTCACCAACCCATCCAAGGGGAGGTGAGTCGTCCATTGTCCATCACTTGTAACCCAAACTAAATTTCCTGTGCTCCTGATCGTAGTTCTACAATCTATTCCCACTCCGAATTGTATTACAGGTTCACTCATGGAGTATTTAATTCCTCTACAGGCACAACCTGTCCTTAATGCAAGGACCACAGGTGGAAAGGTAACTTCACTTTCGGGGTGTCACAAGTGTATACTTTTGTACAGTTCTAGACTGGGTGTTTTTCAGCTAACTTTCTTTTGCATTAGATTTTCTTGTGTTTCCTGTTGTGGCGCCTGGATTATTTGTATTGGTTGCATTTCGTCTTTTTCCAAATCTTTTAACTCTCTCCTGGCTCTGTTTCTTTTCTGCATAGGTTCTGATTTTGCAGTAACCTCTAATGCCCTTTTTCCATAATCAAAACTCTCTTTAATCCAAACAATACAGGTGTAGTTTCCTACATCTGTCTTACTTACATTTCGCAATGATAAAATCATAGTACCCCTTCGTGTATCACTATCCCATCGGATTGTAAACCCAGTTGACAATTTGGACTCATTCTTCTGCCAATAGCAACTAATGTCTTGGATTGAACTTCTCATATCTCCAACAAAATCACAAGTCAAATTTACATCCATTCGTTCTTCTATATGTACAGTAGCATATGTATGTATTATTTGAGCGAAACCATTACTTAATCCTACCCAGCATAGTATTACCAAGATGTAAATCTCAGTTTTGTAGGAGTGATCATTTTTACCCCCCATTGTGATGGTACCTTCTTCACTCTGGTATAATGAATCCAATTATCAATTCCTGCTACTTTCACAGCGGTAAATGTTATCAATAGCACCAAATAAAGTCCATGCCACTGTTCCTTTAAAGGCTCCGTTTGCCAATTTCGAACATACGCTTGGTCTCCTGGTTGATTCTCCAACGGCAAAGGGCGATTCCAGATGATCGCGGCACGTAAGGCTGTGAGTAATCTGCTTAAAGAAATTATATAACTATAAACATCTTGATCTCCTTGGAGGTGTAAATCTGCACTTCCCATTCCCTTCGTTGGTGCAGTATATGGCTTACCGTACAGAATTTCATAGGGACTTACAGACAACCCTTCTCTAGGTTTTATACGAATTCTCAATAAAGCAAGGGGCAATGCCTGTGGCCATTGGATTTGAGCTTCCTGGCATATCTTTTTAATTTGTCCTTTTAATGTTTGATTCATCCTTTCTACCTTTCCACTACATTGTGGCCTCCATGGTGTATGTAAATCCCAGCTAATTCCAAGCATTTCACTAATTTCCTGTACTATTTTAGCTATAAAGTGTGGGCCTCGATCTGAAGAAATTCCTAAAGGTACCCCAAATCTAGGTATGATCTCTTTTAACAAAGTTTTTACTACTTCTCTAGCTTGATTCGTTCTACAGGGAAATGCTTCTAGCCACCCTGAAAAGGTACATACGTATACCAATAAATACTTAAACCCTTTTGATTTAGGTAATTCTGCAAAATCCACTTGCCAATAGTCACCTGGTTCTATTCCCACTTTCAAAGTTCCCATTGGAATTTGTTTTCGTATTACCGGATTATTCTTTAAACATACTGGACACTTCGCATTCACCCCTTTTGCTATTGTTAACATTTGTGCAGATATAATGCTCCGCTTTAAAAACTGCACCAATGCTTCTGCTCCCCAATGGCATTTATTATGTTCAGTTTGTATTATTCGTTTCATAATTGTAGCAGGCACTACTACTTGTCCATTACCTGTTACATACCATCCATGTGAATTCTTCTGTGCCTTTACCAAATCGGCTAATTTTTCATCTTCTTGGGTATAAAAGGGATTTACAGAGAGATGAGCAGTAATCGGGCTTACCTTAGTAGGTATTAGAGCTAATTCAGTCCATACTTGCCGTGCAGCAATTTTGGCTGCCTGGTCTGCCTTCATGTTTCCTTGTGCCACATCGCTGCCATCCCTCTGATGTCCTCGACAATGCATTACAGCCACTTGCTGAGGTAGTACCACAGCCTCTAATAACTGTAAGATCTCGGTTCGATATTTAATAATACTACCTTGAGCCGTCAACAATCCTCTTTCCTTCCATAAAGCTCCATGTATATGTATTATTCCAAAAGCGTATTTAGAATCTGTCCAAATATTCACTCTCTTATCCGTACTCGGTATTAAAGCCCGAATTAGAGCGACCAGTTCTGCCTTTTGCGCTGACGTTCCTGGCATTAATGCCTTTGCTTCAATTACTTCAAGCTTAGTAACCACAGCATATCCAGAATATCGTGTTCCATTCTCAACAAAGCTGCTACCGTCTGTAAATAATGTCCAGTCAGGATTTACAAGGGGAATATCTTTCAGATCTACCCTACTGGCGTAAGTTTGTTCGATCACCTCAATACAATCATGTTCCAGCTCGCCTTCCTCTATTTTGCTACCTAAAAATTCAGCGGGATTCAAACATGTTGTTATCTTTAAAAATATATCATCCTGTTCTCTCAATATTGCCTGATATTTCAACATTCTACCGGATGACAACCAATGACCCCCCTTTTGTTCCAAAACTGCAATCACCATGTGGGGCACAAATACTTCCATTTTTGTTCCCAATGTCAATTTTCTAGCTTCTTGGACTAACATTACAGTAGCAGCCACTGCTCGGAGGCAAGAAGGCCATCCGGCACTTACCGTATCCAACTGCTTGGAAAAACAGCCCACCGGTCTCTTCCATGATCCAATTCGTTGAGTTAAAACTTCAAGCGCTAGTCGTTGCCGCTCATGTACAAAGAGTTGAAATGTTTTTGTCAAATCAGGCAATCCTAATGCTGGGGCTTCTTGCAGAGCCTGTTTTAAGTCTTGAAAAGCCCTTTTACACTCTAAACTCCAAACTAATTGTGGCTCTTTTAAAGCTGCATACAGTGGTTTGGCTAACAGTCCATAATTCAAAATCCAGAGTCTGCACCACCCTGTCATTCCTAGAAAAGTTCGTAACTCGTGCAAATTTCTAGGTTCAGGGATGGCACAAATCGCTTGTATTCTATTCACCCCCAACCGTCTTTGTCCTTGGGAAATTTCACATCCCAGATATATCACTTTTTCCCGGGCAATTTGGGCTTTTTCCTTAGAAACTCGATAACCGCTCTGTCCCAGGAAATTTAATCACGCAACTGTAACAGTAATGCAGTTTTCATACCTTTCTGTCGCCACGAAAATGTCATCCACATATTGCAACAATAAGTATGCTTTTGATGGTAATTGAAAATATCCTTGCTCCTTCCAATCCTCCAGTTCTCGTGCCAGCTGATTCCCAAACATTGTAGGACTGTTTTTGAAGCCTTGTGGTAACCTGGTCCAGGTCAGCTGTCGTTTTCGTCCTGTATCCGGATTTTCCCATTCAAACGCAAATAATTTCCTACTTTGTAATGCCAATGGGATGCAGAAGAAAGCATCTTTTAAATCAATTACAGAAAAGTATCTAAATTGTTCTGCCACAGATGTTAACAATGTATAAGGATTTGCTACTACTGGATGTATATCTTTAACTATTTCGTTTACAGCTCTTAAATCTTGAACTAACCTATAATCTCCGTTAGGTTTTCTTATAGGAAATATTGGTGTATTATATTCAGATTCACATTCTTCTAACACATTGTGCATCAAAAATTTTGCAATTAATGGTGCTACCCCTTTCCTAGCTTCTAACTGTATAGGATATTGTCTAACTCTTACCGGTTGGACACCTTCTTTCAATTCTACTATGACAGGTTTTGCTGCTTTCGCTAATCCCGGTACTTGTGTCTCCCATACCCATGGTACTACAGCGTTTTCTACCTCTATTGGTATTGTTGTATTAGCTATTTCTTTTACTATAAATATTCTAGCTATTTCTTCCTCAGGTATCTGCAACTTAGCTTTTCCATTTTCAAATATTATTTTAGCATTAAATCTTGACAATAAATCTCGTCCTAACAAAGATGTAGGACAATCCGGTACATAGAGAAATTCATGATCTAATTCTTTACCCCTAAAATTTAGATGCAATGGCCGCAGAAAGGGCCGTTGCTCTGTTTTTCCTGTAGCTCCTACCACAGTTATCATCGTATCTCCTATCTTTCCTAAACAAGTATTTAAAACAGAATAAGTTGCCCCAGTATCTACCAATAATTGTTTCTCTTCCCCATCAATTTCTGTTGTCACTTTTAATCCATCACTTAGTCAGCTACTATGTTGCCCCAAATGTCCTAACATCATTGTTTCTGCCATTGGTGTTCCTCCTACTGAAGTCTGCTGGGCCAAATTCATTTTCACTGGGCACTCATTTTTCCAATGTCCCTGTTGTCTGCAAAACGCACACTGATTTATCCCTAGCTGATTTTGAGGTATTCCCCGCATGCCTCCTACCCTGTATCCTCCTCGACCTCGTCCTCTACTTCTGCCTCTTATTCCTTGATTTACTCGTTGTAACATTGCTAATAATCCTGCCTGATTTCTCTTTGTGGTTTGTTTTTTTTTTTTTTTCCCTATTATTGTACACTTTCCAGCTGATTGCTTCCAAATTACTAAATCTCCTGGGGAAAAAGGAACTTTCCCATATACTTTATCAGTCCCCGAAATTGCCTCTCGTAAAGGGGCTAATAATACTTTACTGTTTTGCTCTTGTTCCTTCCTCCCTTGTCTTGTTCTCTGTGCAATTGGGGTTCGTTGCGCTTGTCTTGGGCATGATGAATGCCCTGGCGAACCCTTCGGTGTTAACTTAATCTGGATCGCTCCAGTATTAATTGATTCTGACGGTTTTACCGCCTTAATACTATCAGTATCACTATCGTCCCCTGCATCTATATCGGACATCACAGGGGCCGTCGGTGATGCTAAAAGTGATACATCCTCTGGCTCTCTTATTGAATTTTGTATTGCCAAACAAGTCATACACTTCTTATTACCTACACATCCTCCACGTTTTGTTTTATCTTTTTTTCGGGATGCACCAACAACATTCCACATTCTCTCTGCATATCTGGATGATTACGTATATCATAAAATAGATCAACATATGGTACTTCATCCCATTTTTCAAGTTCTTAACAATATCTCATTAATGGACCTATAACACCCGGATCTAAACTTCCGTGTTCAGGCCACCGGGGTCCATCATACTCATATTGTGGCCACCAATTCGTACAATAATCTATAAATCGACTTTTACTCATACTCTGAAAATATCCCGCACTTTTCCAATGCTTTAATAAACATCCTAACGGAGAATTATCCGGTATTACCATGGTCTTACACATTCACTCCACACACACACACACACTAAATCTACGGGGTAGAAAACGGAAAGATAGCCTCTGATGGGAAACAAAAGACCAAACCAAACTCACGAGACAGCCACGTATGTCCGTGAGTGCTGGACCTGCGGGGCTTTCGCTCCGTCTGACGGCCAGCGCCTAGGCTTCCACAGACCAGACCTCGAGCTCGTTAGCCCAACCTTGCGTGAATCGCCGTCACGTCTTATTAGGCAGGCACCCGACCAAATATTACAATAAAGCACCTTCGGGCTTACCACTTTGGGACGTCAGGAGCAGCGCAGAGCGGGCGCAGCCGATGGCTCCCCGAGAATTCCTCGGTGCCGGCACGGAACAAAATCGGAAAGCGAACCGTCAACACTACTCCCGAAGTCCCATCTGGGTCGCCAGAAAACTGTTGCCCGTAAAGAAACACATAACTACGAAAGCAGTTATATGCGGTGCTTTATTCGGGGCCCGGGGTCTCAGGGACTCATGTCCAAAGCTGAGAATCCCAAATCCCCGTTTAACTTGGTTAATATTTATAATGTTCGGTTACATAACATAATCAACAGAATTGCTAAGCTACATGATTGTTTCCCATTTATAGTTTCTTCAGTTACTGTTGCCAAGATTTGCTTATCATTTACCTAGTTCATCAGATTGTGCTGTACCCACTTCATCAGATTGTGCTGTACCCACTTCATCAGATTGTACTGTACCCACTTCATCAGATTGTACTGTACCCAGTTCATCAGATTGTACTGTACCCAGTTCATCAGATTGTACTGTACCCAACACCTGCAATTATACCTTCATCTTGTCTACCAAGTATAACCTATTCTAATCAATATAATGTAACAATTCCCCCCTTTGAAAATACTTCAAGTCTTCCAGACTGCAAGGATTTTCATCATCAGTTCCGCAGATTTCCATATTCTTTGGACCGTCTCAAACTGGTGATTGTAGCTGCAATGAATTATTTCCAATGTCTTCATATCTCGGGGGAAGTTCATGATTCTTCCTGGTAACAGCTTTTAAAATTTTCCCCAAGTGTTGCCGTTCCTTATTAACAATATTTTGAATCAAACGCAACACTCCCATAATAGCTAACATAATAATTATAATTATTATACACCATTGAATTAAAGATGCTACCCAACCAGAGATGTTCAGTCCAAATGACTTTGCTAAAGCAGCCACCCAATTATGGGCACTTTCTTCTCTTTCTTCCTCAGTTGCACGTTCAATTTGCGTTAGCTGAGACAAATCACGTTCTGCCGCGGCTGTAACATTCGGAATATGTACACAACAATGATCAATCTTATCTCGTAAATAACCACATACTCCATGTTCTTTTAGCAACAGCATATCTAATGCCATTCTATTTTGCAGGGTCATTTTTGTGGTTGCCTGTAATTGTAAGTTTATTTCCTTAAATCCTTCTTTAGTCACTCTTGCTAGCCTTTCCGTTTGTCCTAACAACCGGTACAACATTTCTCTATTCCGATAAGTACTAATTGGAGCAAACAATGATTCTAAAGCCCAACCTAACTTCACACCGGATGATGGTTCTTGCCAATCATCATCATCCTTTATTTCTCTCTTCATTATCCATAAATTTTCTAATCTACCCTTAAATGGCGCTTTCTTCCAAATTGGGCAGAGAGTTGGTAACCCTAAAGTTATTTCAGTCACCAACCCATCCAAGGGGAGGTGAGTCGTCCATTGTCCATCACTTGTAACCCAAACTAAATTTCCTGTGCTCCTGATCGTAGTTCTACAATCTATTCTCACTCCGAATTGTATTACAGGTTCACTCATGGAGTATTTAATTCCTCTACAGGCACAACCTGTCCTTAATGCAAGGACCACAGGTGGAAAGGTAACTTCACTTTCGGGGTGTCACAAGTGTATACTTTTGTACAGTTCTAGACTGGGTGTTTTTCAGCTAACTTTCTTTTGCATTAGATTTTCTTGTGTTTCCTGTTGTGGCGCCTGGATTATTTGTATTGGTTGCATTTCGTCTTTTTCCAAATCTTTTAACTCTCTCCTGGCTCTGTTTCTTTTCTGCATAGGTTCTGATTTTGCAGTAACCTCTAATGCCCTTTTTCCATAATCAAAACTCTCTTTAATCCAAACAATACAGGTGTAGTTTCCTACATCTGTCTTACTTACATTTCGCAATGATAAAATCATAGTACCCCTTCGTGTATCACTGTCCCATCGGATCGTAAACCCAGTTGACAATTTGGACTCATTCTTCTGCCAATAGCAACTAATGTCTTGGATTGAACTTCTCATATCTCCAACAAAATCACAAGTCAAATTTACATCCATTCGTTCTTCTATATGTACAGTAGCATATGTATGTATTATTTGAGCGAAACCATTACTTAATCCTACCCAGCATAGTATTACCAAGATGTAAATCTCAGTTTTGTAGGAGTGATCATTTTTACCCCCCATTGTGATGGTACCTTCTTCACTCTGGTATAATGAATCCAATTATCAATTCCTGCTACTTTCACAGCGGTAAATGTTATCAATAGTACCAAATAAAGTCCATGCCACTGTTCCTTTAAAGGCTCCGTTTGCCAATTTCGAACATACGCTTGGTCTCCTGGTTGATTCTCCAACGGCAAAGGGCGATTCCAGATGATCGCGGCACGTAAGGCTGTGAGTAATCTGCTTAAAGAAATTATATAACTATAAACATCTTGATCTCCTTGGAGGTGTAAATCTGCACTTCCCATTCCCTTCGTTGGTGCAGTATATGGCTTACCGTACAGAATTTCATAGGGACTTACAGACAACCCTTCTCTAGGTTTTATACGAATTCTCAATAAAGCAAGGGGCAATGCCTGTGGCCATTGGATTTGAGCTTCCTGGCATATCTTTTTAATTTGTCCTTTTAATGTTTGATTCATCCTTTCTACCTTTCCACTAGATTGTGGCCTCCACGGTGTATGTAAATCCCAGCTAATTCCAAGCATTTCACTAATTTCCTGTACTATTTTAGCTATAAAGTGTGGGCCTCGATCTGAAGAAATTCCTAAAGGTACCCCAAATCTAGGTATGATCTCTTTTAACAAAGTTTTTACTACTTCTCTAGCTTGATTCGTTCTACAGGGAAATGCTTCTAGCCACCCTGAAAAGGTACATACGTATACCAATAAATACTTAAACCCTTTTGATTTAGGTAATTCTGCAAAATCCACTTGCCAATAGTCACCTGGTTCTATTCCCACTTTCAAAGTTCCCATTGGAATTTGTTTTCGTATTACCGGATTATTCTTTAAACATACTGGACACTTCGCATTCACCCCTTTTGCTATTGTTAACATTTGTGCAGATATAATGCTCCGCTTTAAAAACTGCACCAATGCTTCTGCTCCCCAATGGCATTTATTATGTTCAGTTTGTATTATTCGTTTCATAATTGTAGCAGGCACTACTACTTGTCCATTACCTGTTACATACCATCCATGTGAATTCTTCTGTGCCTTTACCAAATCGGCTAATTTTTCATCTTCTTGGGTATAAAAGGGATTTACAGAGAGATGAGCAGTAATCGGGCTTACCTTAGTAGGTATTAGAGCTAATTCAGTCCATACTTGCCGTGCAGCAATTTTGGCTGCCTGGTCTGCCTTCATGTTTCCTTGTGCCACATCGCTGCCATCCCTCTGATGTCCTCGACAATGCATTACAGCCACTTGCTGAGGTAGTACCACAGCCTCTAATAACTGTAAGATCTCGGTTCGATATTTAATAATACTACCTTGAGCCGTCAACAATCCTCTTTCCTTCCATAAAGCTCCATGTATATGTATTATTCCAAAAGCGTATTTAGAATCTGTCCAAATATTCACTCTCTTATCCGTACTCGGTATTAAAGCCCGAATTAGAGCGACCAGTTCTGCCTTTTGCGCTGACGTTCCTGGCATTAATGCCTTTGCTTCAATTACTTCAAGCTTAGTAACCACAGCATATCCAGAATATCGTGTTCCATTCTCAACAAAGCTGCTACCGTCTGTAAATAATGTCCAGTCAGGATTTACAAGGGGAATATCTTTCAGATCTACCCTACTGGCGTAAGTTTGTTCGATCACCTCAATACAATCATGTTCCAGCTCGCCTTCCTCTATTTTGCTACCTAAAAATTCAGCGGGATTCAAACATGTTGTTATCTTTAAAAATATATCATCCTGTTCTCTCAATATTGCCTGATATTTCAACATTCTACCGGATGACAACCAATGACCCCCCTTTTGTTCCAAAACTGCAATCACCATGTGGGGCACAAATACTTCCATTTTTGTTCCCAATGTCAATTTTCTAGCTTCTTGGACTAACATTACAGTAGCAGCCACTGCTCGGAGGCAAGAAGGCCATCCGGCACTTACCGTATCCAACTGCTTGGAAAAACAGCCCACCGGTCTCTTCCATGATCCAATTCGTTGAGTTAAAACTTCAAGCGCTAGTCGTTGCCGCTCATGTACAAAGAGTTGAAATGTTTTTGTCAAATCAGGCAATCCTAATGCTGGGGCTTCTTGCAGAGCCTGTTTTAAGTCTTGAAAAGCCCTTTTACACTCTAAACTCCAAACTAATTGTGGCTCTTTTAAAGCTGCATACAGTGGTTTGGCTAACAGTCCATAATTCAAAATCCAGAGTCTGCACCACCCTGTCATTCCTAGAAAAGTTCGTAACTCGTGCAAATTTCTAGGTTCAGGGATGGCACAAATCGCTTGTATTCTATTCACCCCCAACCGTCTTTGTCCTTGGGAAATTTCACATCCCAGATATATCACTTTTTCCCGGGCAATTTGGGCTTTTTCCTTAGAAACTCGATAACCGCTCTGTCCCAGTAAATTTAATCACGCAACTGTAACAGTAATGCAGTTTTCATACCTTTCTGTCGCCACGAAAATGTCATCCACATATTGCAACAATAAGTATGCTTTTGATGGTAATTGAAAATATCCTTGCTCCTTCCAATCCTCCAGTTCTCGTGCCAGCTGATTCCCAAACATTGTAGGACTGTTTTTGAAGCCTTGTGGTAACCTGGTCCAGGTCAGCTGTCGTTTTCGTCCTGTATCCGGATTTTCCCATTCAAACGCAAATAATTTCCTACTTTGTAATGCCAATGGGATGCAGAAGAAAGCATCTTTTAAATCAATTACAGAAAAGTATCTAAATTGTTCTGCCACAGATGTTAACAATGTATAAGGATTTGCTACTACTGGATGTATATCTTTAACTATTTCGTTTACAGCTCTTAAATCTTGAACTAACCTATAATCTCCGTTAGGTTTTCTTATAGGAAATATTGGTGTATTATATTCAGATTCACATTCTTCTAACACATTGTGCATCAAAAATTTTGCAATTAATGGTGCTACCCCTTTCCTAGCTTCTAACTGTATAGGATATTGTCTAACTCTTACCGGTTGGACACCTTCTTTCAATTCTACTATGACAGGTTTTGCTGCTTTCGCTAATCCCGGTACTTGTGTCTCCCATACCCATGGTACTACAGCGTTTTCTACCTCTATTGGTATTGTTGTATTAGCTATTTCTTTTACTATAAATATTCTAGCTATTTCTTCCTCAGGTATCTGCAACTTAGCTTTTCCATTTTCAAATATTATTTTAGCATTAAATCTTGACAATAAATCTCGTCCTAACAAAGATGTAGGACAATCCGGTACATAGAGAAATTCATGATCTAATTCTTTACCCCTAAAATTTAGATGCAATGGCCGCAGAAAGGGCCGTTGCTCTGTTTTTCCTGTAGCTCCTACCACAGTTATCATCGTATCTCCTATCTTTCCTAAACAAGTATTTAAAACAGAATAAGTTGCCCCAGTATCTACCAATAATTGTTTCTCTTCCCCATCAATTTCTGTTGTCACTTTTAATCCATCACTTAGTCAGCTACTATGTTGCCCCAAATGTCCTAACATCATTGTTTCTGCCATTGGTGTTCCTCCTACTGAAGTCTGCTGGGCCAAATTCATTTTCACTGGGCACTCATTTTTCCAATGTCCCTGTTGTCTGCAAAACGCACACTGATTTATCCCTAGCTGATTTTGAGGTATTCCCCGCATGCCTCCTACCCTGTATCCTCCTCGACCTCGTCCTCTACTTCTGCCTCTTATTCCTTGATTTACTCGTTGTAACATTGCTAATAATCCTGCCTGATTTCTCTTTGTGGTTTGTTTTTTTTTTTTTCCCTATTATTGTACACTTTCCAGCTGATTGCTTCCAAATTACTAAATCTCCTGGGGAAAAAGGAACTTTCCCATATACTTTATCAGTCCCCGAAATTGCCTCTCGTAAAGGGGCTAATAATACTTTACTGTTTTGCTCTTGTTCCTTCCTCCC